>NW_011471313.1:0-531 GCF_000754665.1 Bison bison bison
CCCCATCTGTAAGAGAGAAAAAAGCAGTGCCCAGTGCCATGGCTTTTTTCTACCAGAGGTGTCTGCCCCTGCTCTAGACGGGTTGGAGACTGATTTTCCACCTAAGCTTCCTTCCCTGGCCAGAGCTAACCTGTCTCTTACAGGTGAAGGTGTCCTACTCCAACCCCCCTCGTTCTACCACCCAGGCATGGTGGAGATGCACCAGGGTTAGACCTGATGGCATCCCAGATTGATGTCCAGGTCCTCACCATTAAAACCTTGGTTTGATTTCCCTTTTATTCCGGCACCACCTGGGGTGGAACAGAGTAGTTTTCCGGATGCTTGCCGAGCCAAGACCACTAGGGGAAGCACCCAACTTCTGTGTACCTGTGCACATTCCTCATAACAGTATAAGTGGCAAGTCATAAGGGATGAACAGAAAACCCGAGACATCCTCCTGAGAGTGGCCACACGAGTCTATTTAATAACAAAGGAGGCGATGGAGGGCCCGCCTGCGCGGAAAAACTAATCCTTCATATTCGTGGAGTGCCA
>NW_011471314.1:0-566 GCF_000754665.1 Bison bison bison
CTCTCTTTCAGTGTTTCCCATAGTTTGCTCAAACACATGTCCATTGAACTGGTGATGCCCTCCAAACATCTCATCCTCTATCAGCACCTTCTCCCCCTGTCCTCAATCTTTCCCAGTGTCATGGTGTTTTCCAGAGTTGGTTCTTTGAATTAGTTTAGCAAAATCCTCGACTTTCAGCTTCAGTATGAGTGCTTCAGATGTATATCCAGGGTTGGTTTCCTTGTGGATTGATTGGCGGGATCTGTTTGCAGTTCAAGGGACCCCTAAGAGTTTTCTCCAACATCACTGTTTGAAGGCATCAGTTCTCGAGCTCTCAGCCTTCTTTAGATTCCAATTCTCACACCTTTACATGACAAATGGATAAACGATAGGGGTTTGTGACTGAGGAGACCTTTGTTAATAAGCTCGTCTTTCTTCTTTTTAATACAAGGTCAAGGTTTTTCCATAGTTTTTTCTCCAAGAAGAAAGTGTCTCTTCATTTCATGCCTGCAGTCACCATTCACAATGATTTTGGAGCCCAAGAAAATTAAGTTTATCACTTATTCCATGTTTTCCCCTTCTATTGT
>NW_011471315.1:0-551 GCF_000754665.1 Bison bison bison
CTTCATGCTGAAGTAGGCACACCTGAAGCAATAGCATAAAAGGAACACATTTATCATGTAGATATCACATCCCATGCATTTGTAATAATTTTTCAGTTGTACCCCTCATCATTGGAGGAACTGACTTGTCCCAGTGATAACTAGAGTACCCAGTATAACAGCTCCTTGACTTTTGAGTACTTCTTATGAGTACACTTACGAATACTTCTTCCAATGTTCTTTCTCCTACTTTGGTCATGAACAGTAGAAGCTGATGGCAGTGGTTCTTGAAATGTATATTGATTCCAGGTGGCACAGTCGGTAAATAACCTGCCTACCAGTGCAGGAGATGGAAGTGATGTGGGTTTGATCCCTGTGTCAGGAAGATAACAATTCATACACTTGTTTTATGTGAACAAGTTGGATACCCATGAGTTTTTTCTCTGTATATGGAAAAACAAATGCTGTTCAAGGACACTGAAAGAACCCTGATGCTGAAAATCAAATCTGTATTGTGAGCAATGCTTAGAAATTCATGAGTCGAAGCGTAGTATTATGCCTATCATCCTTGT
>NW_011471316.1:0-710 GCF_000754665.1 Bison bison bison
ATAACTCTGTATCTTTCACTTCTGGAAATATGCAATTTAGGGTATAAAAGCTCCTTTTGAAAATAAAGCTACAGACCTGGCTTCATCAGAGCTTGGTCTCCCTGTGTCATTTTTTTTTTCCTTTTCATGCTTTTTTCCTCTTTGTTCTTTTTTTAGGATGACTACTTAAAACACAGGGGCTCTCTGTTCACTTTTTGCCTGGGCTTCTAAGACCCTATCGGGAAGGCGCCCTGCGTCTTCACCAGGGAGAGGGCGCCCTGCGTCCTAACCCCATCTGAGAGGGCGCCTGCGGACTCTGTGAACAGAACAAGTTCTGTGTCAGGAACTTTATTGGCTTTCTGTGTAAACCAAGGAAGATTAAGCCTATTTTTCCCCCTTTTATCTATCTCCTTTACTTTCTCTATTTGCCGACACCGTTCTCCTGAGGGAATCCCTGGATCCAACTGGGGCTGGACCCCGCTAAGTGGCACCCGAAACAGGGTCCCGAAGGTAAGTCTCCCCCATTGTACAGTTTTTCGAACAGCTAGGACCCCACTCAGGATGCCGCAGACCCCCCTGCATAAAATAGGTAAAGTAAAAACAGTGGGAAGTAAAAATCTTTTCGATGAAGAGATAAAAAAGATAATTTTCTGACACGGGTAACAGTGAGTCAAAAGAATGACAACTCTTTATAGGAGTAATCTTACAACTGTTAAACAAAAGAGGAATTA
>NW_011471317.1:0-781 GCF_000754665.1 Bison bison bison
CTCTGCGGAAATAAGACACTTTCCCACATCCTCTATGACTGCTTCTGAGCTCTAGTGGCAGAGCTGAGGGGTTGAGAGAAACTGCATGGCCTACAAAGACCAAAATATTTTGTATCTCACCCTTTACAGAAAAAAAATTTGGCAACCCCTGAACTACAGTGTTGTCATTCAAGCGACTGATTCTCTTCTGGGAACTTAACTTGTGCCTGATGGTAGCCACTGAATTATGTCACTGGGCAACAACAGCTAATGACAGGAAGTGGATGTTTGACCGACACCTACCATCCTCCTTAAACACAGTGAACTTGAAATCAAAACCGAGTTTTTCCCTTTTCCTATAGACACTTCCCAGATGTTTTTATCCTCTTACACTCTCTGTGCAAGATGCCAGCTATCTTTTAAATCATTTCAAACTCCAGACTGCTTCATTAACAGAAATAAAATCTGCCTTGGAACTTCTGGGGACTCTGAATATCAACAAACCTGCTAGAGTGTGTGTGCATGCGAAGTTGCTTCAGTCGTGTCTGACTCTTTGAGACGCTATGGACGGTAGCCTGCCAGTCTCCTCTGTCCATGGGATTTCTCAGGCAAGAATACTGGAGAGGGTCGACACTTACTCCTCCAGGGGATCTTCCCGACCCAGGGATCAAACCCCTGTCTCTTGTGTCTCCTGTATTTGCAGGTGGGTTCTTTACCACTGTGCCACCTAGGAAGTTAGAGTAAGAGGAAAGAGGAAAAGAAAGAAAAGAATAAATGAGGGAGAGAGAATGAGAATTATACA
>NW_011471318.1:0-521 GCF_000754665.1 Bison bison bison
AAACATTAAAGCTTCAAATTCAAAATTAAAAGAAGGGGAGTTTAAGTATAGCTCTCCCCATCAAATCTTGCAACTTGCTCTTTTTGTAATAAATATTCTAAATGCTGATCTGGCTGGAACTACTGCAATGCTTCGTCATTGATGCCTGGAGCAATTAAATGTAAAACCATTAGTTAAATGGAAGGACCTCCTCTCAGGACAATGAAAGGGTCCTGACCCATTATTAACTAGCGGTCGAGGATGTGCTTGTATTTTTCCACAGGACGCAGATTCACCAATTTGGGTTCCAGACAGGCCAGGTTCGAGGCGCGCACTCGCTCGCCCCGCCCACCAGGCAGCTCTCGCCTCTGCTCCTCCAGCCTCGCCCCGCACCCTCCTCGCTGCACCCCCGCGACCCTAGAGCAAAAAAGTTTGTGCAGCGAGTGAGGGCCAGAGAAGAGAGTGCACCCACAAAGTGCCGTCCAGACCAGCGCGGCGCCGGCCAGCAGGGGAGACAAGATAAACATCGAGATCCCGGCGAG
>NW_011471319.1:0-796 GCF_000754665.1 Bison bison bison
AAAAGAATGAGACCAGCACTTTACAGGAACAGATCACCTTTAATAAGGTGAGAAAGGGCAGCAGTCAGATTAGTGAGCTGCTGCACTAACCCAAGACAAGAGTAAATATATATATAGGCATATATTTGGAAAGCCACTGTCTTAAGTGGGCCTGTTCTTCTCCGAGGTTGTTTGGAATAGTTATCTCATAAATGGCTGGGGCAAGGAAATGTGGAGATCAGCCAAAGGCTGATAGGATGATATGGGAGAAGGAACAATACAAATCCCATTTAGAGAAAGCAAATGAACAGTATATACTTTAGTGCTTTTTCAGTTTTATTATTTTATGTCCATTATTGGGAAGAAAGCTAAGAGTTTAAACAGCAGGTTTTATTCATTGAAAATATATATAAATACATGTTTCATACTTGACAGTATAGATGCAGCCTACTCAGAAATCACGATCACTATCATAACATGACTGATATATTCAAAGATTACACCAAAGTCAGCAAAAGTTAGGCATTTTACAAGTAGTATTATAAAAGGTCATTCTTGCTCTACTCTCCTTATATTATGCCTTTATTTTCTCCCACCTAGACACCACCTATATTTCTTAGTGGATATTTTGATGTTGCTTTCCTGCTCCTCCAAAGACAGACTTAAATCCTTGTGGTGAATGCAGCATCTCAGCATGGTAATCAGTTCTTGGAAGACATATGTTGTGTTTCCCTTCGTAGCTTCATTATCTATGTTTTTATTGAATTTCTAGAGATACATTAGGCAAAATATTTTCAGTCATAATAAGCCACTTTTC
>NW_011471320.1:0-607 GCF_000754665.1 Bison bison bison
ACGGCCTTCCTTCTCCCGCACCCCACACTCACCTGTCATCTTTTGCCAGCCCGTCCCGCCTCTCTGTACCCTTGACGGTGGGCCTGAGCCCAGCCCCCTGTTACGACAGAGCCCCTTGTGACTGAGTGGGTTCCGGTTCTGGGCTCCTGGGAGACGTGCTGGAGGCAGAGCCTTCGTGCCATTTCTCCTTGAGACAGTGGTGCTATTGGTCATAGTGTGAGAGCAGTGGTCATAGTGTGGGAGTGGTGTGTGTGAGAGCAGTGTGTGTGAGAGCGGTGGTCATAGTGTGAATAGCAGTGGTTGTAGTGTGAGATTGGTGGTCATAGCTCAGGAGCGGAGGTATCCTACCGTGAAACAGCAGTTGCCCCCGAGTGGGGGGCTGCCCCCATCTGCGAGGATGGGTTGCAGAAGGGCCCGCCTGTGGGCGCTTTTTCAGTGCTGCAACCCCAAGGCAAAGGCCAAGACAAGGAAGAACTTGGCCTCAGCCCAAGTCCTGTAAGGAGAGTGGCCTGAGGTGATGTCAGGATGCATTTAACAGGAGGCTTCCTGTGTGCTGTTCTGGATCTGTCAGGAATTCTCTGCTCCTTATAATTCCTGAATACTCAGG
>NW_011471321.1:0-534 GCF_000754665.1 Bison bison bison
TGGAGGTGCTCAGGGCACTGAAATTGCTGTTTGAGCACCACAAGGCCCTGGACGAGAAGGTACCAGCCACCCATCCATCCTGGATTTGTACACTTAGTGCCTTGTTTTGACCTCACCGATTGCCTGGAAGTGCTGTGTTCCTTCCCTGTCAAAACAAGGCTAAGGCTTCCTTTCCCCCTTAGAGACCCTCCTACGGCTCTCTAAGCCACGAGTAAGACCTGACTAAGGAGATCGCACTCAGGAAGTCATAGAAAATCAGTCACAGGAGGAGAGCCAGTTGAAGGAGTGCCTGGCAGCCCTCTCTTTCCACGTTACAGATCTGGAGGAAGACCTGGACACGGCCAGGAAGAACCTCCTCAAGTCCAAGGACATGAACACGAAACTGCAGTGGGACATCCGCGAAGTGAGTGATGGCGGTCCTGTCTGCCTGAGGTGGACTGTGGGTCCCTTCTTCTCCCGGTGATCTCAGCCTTGGGATGGCTGCGTGAGTAAGAGCAGAGCACTGGAGAGACCACAACTGGCTGCCTCCCCACC
>NW_011471322.1:0-562 GCF_000754665.1 Bison bison bison
TCTGGGTCGGCGCACTGAAGAAGCAGTCTAGAGCCCTGCCCTCTTGGATTCCCGCGACACACACTCCTGAGCCCACAGCTGCGTGCCGCCCTGAACTCGGATGGATGCTGCCCTTGGGCAACCTCCCCCCCTCCAACCAAAAACGCACCTGCGCGTCCACCTTGGTCCCTCCACTCAACCTCGGTGGTTTCTGCCTCTGGCCAAGGCCCCCAACAACAATCCTGAGTCGAAATTGGCTCCCTGTCCCCGAACGACGGTGAGTCCTCCCCTTGTTCAAACCTCCGGGAAACACTGCTGGGCCCTCACCTCAAGCGCTGCATAAAAGCAGGCTGGGTCCCGCCCTTTCTGAGGCGCCCGTGTAAACTCCTGAGCCCCGTCTCGGTCACTGAACGTCACCAGTCGAGGTCCTGCCCTTGTGCGGGCCCCTAGCACAGTCTCCCGACCCCACCTCTCGGTCCCTGCAGTCGCACAGGCGTTCCTGGGACTTTGCATAGTCGAGTCCAGGAACATAATCCTGAGCGCGCGTCTCAGTCCCTGCCCCGAAGCAGGCTGGGTCCTTCCC
>NW_011471323.1:0-505 GCF_000754665.1 Bison bison bison
ACTCAACCTCGGTGGTTTCTGCCTCTGGCCAAGGCCCCCAACAAACAATCCTGAGTCGAAATTGGCTCCCTGTCCCCGAACGACGGTGAGTCCTCCCCTTGTTCAAACCCCCGGGAAACACTGCTGCGCCCTCACCTCAAGCGCTGCATAAAAGCAGGCTGGGTCCCGCCCTTTCTGAGGCGCCCGTGTAAACTCCTGAGCCCCGTCTCGGTCACTGAACGTCACCAGTCGAGGTCCTGCCCTTGTGCGGGCCCCTAGCACAGTCTCCCGACCCCACCTCTCGGTCCCTGCAGTCGCACAGGCGTTCCTGGGACTTTGCATAGTCGAGTCCAGGAACATAATCCTGAGCGCGCGTCTCAGTCCCTGCCCCGAAGCAGGCTGGGTCCTTCCCACGATCCAGCCCCGAGAAGCATTCCTGAGCCCACATCGGGTTCCCCGCCCTCAATCAGGCTAGGTCCTGCCCTTGGACCGCCCCCCGGCAAACACTCCTGAGCCGGCATGGGTC
>NW_011471325.1:0-506 GCF_000754665.1 Bison bison bison
AGCCAGCTCCCCACAAAGGAGGAAGGATGGGGCCAAGTCAGCCTGGGCCTCGAGGGAATATGAGAGAGTGACCTGTGGCTGATTCATAGGGGGCCAGACTGACAAAGTGTGAGAGGGAGTTGGGGATGTGTCAATCATTTCTCCTTGACAAGAATTTATTTGGGGCATCAGCCTTCAAAAAGGCAACAGATAACCTCAGTAACAACAATAACCTTTGGTAAGTTGATCCTGCCAAAATGGGGCTTTAAGTTTTGAAGTTTATGAGATAGTTTTCACAGACTATTTCCTTTGATCTCAAAGACATGTTTTTAGCATTAGAAGCCTTGAAAATATGACATTAAAATAAAGAAGTAAATGAAAATGAAGTACAGCAATTCCTTTTTTTTTTTTTTTAACTGAGTATCTCTGACCCTCTCCCTAACTGTTGAAGTAATCAGCAGAATGAACAAGAACTGACAAGGACCTTCATCATCCCACTTTGGCAAACAGAAATAATTCTGTGTCCT
>NW_011471326.1:0-733 GCF_000754665.1 Bison bison bison
CATCAATGGCAGAGTAGGAGTAGTACAGTGGACGCTTTAAGGTAATGCTTTCATGGACCTGGTAAGAGCCACTATGGACATGACTAAAAGGTGCATCCCATGAAGAAAATAAATAAATAAAGAGGTCATGACAGCATGGTAAATCAGATCCTCTCCTGCAGTATTTCAGACATGAACAGATTTCAAACACCACACACCCCAAACTAGATCCTGCTGCATCATTCAGAACATCAAAGCAATGAAAGGTAAGATAGTGTACTTGGATAGAGGAATGGATAAAGAAGTGTGATATAGGTCTGGAATGAAGCTTTAATCAGGACTCAAATTTGAAAGTAGGCCCTCTTCACCGATAGAGAGAAATCCAGAGATCATCACACTAAATGAAGGAACATTTCAAGAAATATCATGGGATACATTGGAGTGGTGGGATACAGAAATCCACTGCAGTGTGTGCCCACACAAATGTGATGTGGACATCCAAACTGGCAAGAAACTTATGGTAGCCAGGGACCTTGGTGGATGGAAGGGATAAATCTGGAACTTGATATTAATTTCTTCCCACAGATACATATTAAATACAAAATCCGTATAAACCTGTTGCAGCAAGAGTGGTAGACAAAACAATTTCTAATAATATGTAGGGAAAAGCAAGCACCGCTGAATACATAATGTCATCTCAGTGTTTCAGAACAAGAATCTGTACATGTAAAACCAACTCATTCTTGTCTTCAAC
>NW_011471327.1:0-810 GCF_000754665.1 Bison bison bison
GATTCCCAGCATCAGGGTCTTGTCCAATGAGTCCATTCTTCACATCAAGGGTCCAGACTACTGAAGTTTCAGCTTCAGGATTAGTGCTTCCAATGTATATTCAGGACTGATTTACTTTAACATCCTTGCAGTGGAAGCGACTCTCAAGAGTCTTCACCAACACCACATTTTAAAAGCATCAATTCCTTTCATATGAAACGAGTTGCCAGTCCAGCTTCGATGCACGATACTGGATGCTTGGGGCTGGTGCACTGGGATGACCCAGAGGGATGGTATGGGGAGGGAGGAGGGTTCAGGATGGGGAACACATGTATACCTGTGGCGGATTCATTTTGATATTTGGCAAAACTAATACAATTATGTAAAGTTTAAAAAATAAAAAAAATTTCAAAAAAGGAAAAAAAGAAAGAAAGAAATTGTATTGGTGAAGGGTTTTTCACTTGTTAGGCCAATGTTTGTTTCTAAGTTTCCATATCCCTTACCTGCTGTGTCCCTGGCAGTGTATTTATTAATATAATTGGTGTAAGTAGTAGCTTTAATGTTTGTAACCTTGGACCCTTGAGTTAATTATTTTTCTGTTGTAGCCCACCACACCTTTACCCTATAGGAATGCAACTTTATCTAATGCTTTTGGATGGTGGCACCTGACTAATCACCTTCAGAGAAGAATAAGTTTTCTGAAGAAATGATCTTAAAAATGTTAACAGTCCTCTGGGCCAGAAGATGATGCAAATCACCTAAACTTTGCATATGATAAGTTTGCTAGGAAAGAAAGCCTGGCTTACTGTATGACTCTACCCCTTTCCCCCA
>NW_011471328.1:0-662 GCF_000754665.1 Bison bison bison
TGGCAAAACTAATACAATTATGTAAAGTTTAAAAAATAAAAAAAATTTCAAAAAAAGGAAAAAAAGAAAGAAAGAAATTGTATTGGTGAAGGGTTTTTCACTTGTTAGGTCCAATGTTTGTTTCTAAGTTTCCATATCCCTTACCTGCTGTGTCCCTGGCAGTGTATTTATTAATATAATTGGTGTAAGTAGTAGCTTTAATGTTTGTAACCTTGGACCCTTGAGTTAATTATTTTTCTTGTTGTAGCCCACCACACCTTTACCCTATAGGAATGCAACTTTATCTAATGCTTTTGGATGGTGGCACCTGACTAATCACCTTCAGAGAAGAATAAGTTTTCTGAAGAAATGATCTTAAAATATTAACAGTCCTCTGGGCCAGAAGATGATGCAAATCACCTAAACTTTTGCATATGATAAGTTTGCAGGAAGAAAGCCTGGCTTACTGTATGACTCTACCCTTTCCCCCATTATCCTCTATGCATAACTTAAGGTATAAAAACTACTTTGGAAAATAAAGTGTGGGCCTTGTTCACCGAAAAAATAAACAAATAAATAAAAGCATCAATTCCTCCATGCTCAGCTGTCTTTCCAGTCATGACCTCTGGAAAAACCATAGCTTTGACCAGGTGGACCTTTGCTGACAAACAATGTCTCTGTTT
>NW_011471329.1:0-575 GCF_000754665.1 Bison bison bison
TGGGGGTCCTTTTAAGCTCAGTCTCAGCAGCCTTCACCCACCTTCCCCCCCGACCCCAGGGAGGAGCTTTCCAGCGTCTCCAGTGTCTGGAAGCCTGGGGTGCCTCCCAGGGCCCCGTGTTCTCGGCAGGTCCTGAAGCCCACCATCTCTCCTGAGCACCAGGAGGTGACTGATAGTCAGCGCTCAGCCGGTTTGGGCAGAGTGTTGGGTACGTTTTCTGACATCCAGACTGACTCGTCAGGCCTGCGCTTGACTTTTTGTCTCCACAGCCCAAGGAACCCTCCAGAGCTGTGTTAGCCAGCCCCCTCTGCTTGACTTTTTCCCTTCCTTTTCTTCACAGAGTCAGCTTTGCTCAGATGCCCCGAGGGAACGAGCGGCCCTCTCAGTCTCCAGCTCCCTCACTGAGCTTTGCTTTTGTTTGAAATCTTGGATTGTGGCTGCCTAAGGACCTCTTTTAAACCTTATTTAGCTTTTCTAGCTCTTGGTAGGCTGACCTACAAGATGCTTGCGTCTGTCACTGGAAGTGGAGACACCCGTGGGGGGGGGGGTCTTCGTGTCATCTGAAGCCACATGTA
>NW_011471330.1:0-647 GCF_000754665.1 Bison bison bison
GGTCCCATGCTCATGACAACTAGGGAAAGCCTGCACACAGCAACGAAGACGCAGCTCAACCATAAACAAATAAATAAAAAGAATCTGCCTTCCAATGCAAGGGACTAGGGTTGATAACCTGCTCGGGGAACTAAGAGCCTACATGCCACAACTGGAGAAAGCCTGTGTTGCAACAAAGACCCAGTGCAGCCAAACCAAAGATTTTTAAATAAAACAAAAACTATTCACTGTTACCAGATCTTTTCAGCGCTCATCAATCTCACTTTGGACACTATCATTCAAGGGGGAGGGGGACTCTCAAATGAAAAAAAAGAAAAAAATCATCAGAAATCTTAATTTACAAATAAGTGAATAAAGTGTATTCATGTATGAATGTTCCCAGATTTCCTCTCCGCCTGTTTCTGCACAGTCCATATTTCTAACTAACATAATATGAGACTTCTTTCCTTTGGGGATGGGTTATTAGAATGATAGAGAAGCCAGACCAGAGTGGTGAGGGCCAGGGGAAGGACCAGCCCACGATGCTGCGGTGATCTCTAAAGCAAGGAGCCAGTGGGGGGCGATATGGAGACAGGAGAGCTGCAGGGTTTTGGCGTGTAGGCAGTCTGTGGAGGTTCAGACTGTAACTGCCTTTCCAGCAGTTATAC
>NW_011471331.1:0-792 GCF_000754665.1 Bison bison bison
AAAACTGAAATCATGGCGTCCTGCCCCATCACTTCATGGAAAATATATGCACAAACAGAGGAAATGGTGGCAGACTTTATTTTGGGGAGGTGGGGGGCTACAAAATCACTGCAGATAGTGACTACAGCCATGAAATTAAAAGATGCTTACTCCTCCTAGAGAGCATAAAACAAGACCAGGAGCTAACTGTGGCTCAGATCAGGAAATCCTTATTTCCACATATTGACTTAAATTGAAAAAAGTAGGAAAACCATTAGACCATTCAGGAATTACCTATATCAGATCCCTTATTATTATACAGTGGAAGTGAGAAATAAATTTAAGGGACTAGGTCTGATAGAGTGCCTGATGAACCATGGATGGAGACAAGTATCAAGATCATCCCCAAGAAAAAGAAATGCAAAAACTCAAAATGGGTGCCTGAGAAAGCCTTACAAACAGCTGTGAAATGAAGAGAAGGGAAAGGCAAAGGAGAGAAGGAAAGATATAGCCATTTGAATATAGAGTTGCAAAGAATAGCAAGGAGAGATAAGAAAGCCTTCCTTAGTGATCAGTGCAAAGAAATAGAGGAAAGTAATAGCATGGGAAAGACTAGAGATCACGTCAAGAAAATTTGAGGTTCCAAGGGAATATTTCATGCAAAGATAGGCACAATAAGGACAGAAATGGTATGGACCCAACAGAAGCAGAAGATATTAAGAAGAGTTGGCAAAGATTACACAGAAGAACTGTCCAAAAAAGATCTTCACAATCCAAATAATCATGATGATCTGATCTCTCACCTAGGTCCAG
>NW_011471332.1:0-623 GCF_000754665.1 Bison bison bison
GGATGGGAGACCACCTGGGAATCCCGGGTGCTCGAGGCTTTTTGCCTACCAGAAGAGGTCCTTTAGCCCCCGCCGCGCGTCCCGATTCTTGGATCCCCCCCGCAGCCCCAGCCCCTCCCGGGCCGCGGGGAGCGGGTGGCCGGGGCCCCGACTCCCGCTGCAGACCTGGGTTGCCTCCGCGCGGCCCGCGAGCCCCTCCGCATTCGCATTCGGCTTCCAGGACACCCGACGACCGGCAGTCCCGTCTCCACCTGGGGCTCCTTTGGCTTGCCTCAGGCAATCCCGGGGCTTGCACCGACTCCAGCCAGAGCCCCGGCCCCCGCCCCACCCCCTGCCTCGAGGCGATCGCGCATGCGCATGTGCGCGCGCACGCACAGATAGATGTGCCCAAACGGGGCATCTATCTTGTTCACTTATACCGTGGGTGGATCTATGCCTGGGAGTCGGACTGCTGGACCATAGGCTACTTCCACTTTTAGTTCCTTCGGGACCTCCATATTCTTTTCCATACCGGCTCTACCCACGCCCATTCCCTACTCACCGTGGAGGAGAGTTCCCTTTGCTCCACATCTTCTCCAGCATCGGTTATTGACAGACATCGCAGTGAGGCCCAGCCGGACTCA
>NW_011471333.1:0-725 GCF_000754665.1 Bison bison bison
ATCCTTCTAGAATTTTTTCCAGATACTGCCCAATTGTCCCAGCACCAATTATTAAATACATCATCTATCTTACTGCTTTCATTTTCTTAATTTTTTTCATTTTCTTAATTTTAAAACTAAAGTTACCCTGTGAATGCACAGTAACAGGGAATTTCTGGTCTTTCTAGACTATGAAAAGAAATCAACAAAATGACTATCAATTTTATATCTTAAAAAATATACTTGAATACACCGTGAAATTATTTGTAAGAAAATAATGGTCAGATGCTTTTCCAACCTGTGAGCACATTTGCCCACTCTGAACTCCTTTAGTCTCACATGCTTCTGTATTTATCACATTAGCACCTTATTTCATGCTTTTCTATTTATGAATGGCCTGCACTCTACACTCTTAAGTTTTACTATGGTCCTCTGCTGTGCAATATAAGGCTATTCTGATGATGAACCATTATATACATGTGTATATATTTCCCAACTGGCTAATACTATTTTACGGACACTTAGCAATGGCTTACTTTTCTCTCCTGTGAGCACTAAGTGCACAGCCAGACACAAAGAGATGGGGCCAATCCAAACTGTGCAAACAAAATGCGGTGAGCATCTTGTCGGTGCTCGGTTTTGTATGCATGCTTTCTTTTTCCCTCAAGGTTCAGTGTTTTCTAGGCTGTCTTTACAAAACACCGAACCCTGCTTCTTTATCTGTGCCTGTGCACAGTGACAAAGGC
>NW_011471334.1:0-505 GCF_000754665.1 Bison bison bison
GAAGTTTGCACCACTTACGTAGGCCGCAGGCGCCCTCTCGAAGAGCAGAAGGTGCCTCACCCTAGACACCTTCTCGAGTGGGTCTTAGCAGCCCAGGAATAATTAGTAAGCGTGGTGGGTTCCGCGCTCCAGATGGAGACTCGGCTGGATGTTACAGGGAAGAATGACAAGGAAATTTATGAACTGGAGCTGAAAGTTAACTCTTTGACAGAGAGAGCGAGATGGTGGTGGGGGACAGCCCCCAGTGAAATCAGAGGTGAGAGCAGAAAGCAATAAATTAGGCAAACTCTGGTTATTTTTGGGGGAGAGATGCTCGAGAATATCCGTGTGGATTCCTGAGACTCGGTCCCGCATTTGCATAGGCCAAGCCTCCTTCCTCATGACCTTTGTCCAGAATGGAATGCCTCTCCGGCTCCGGGCACATGGTCAGTGCATGCTCAGTCACGATATCAGTGCATGATCAGCCACGTGATCACTGACTGCACAGTCACGTGATCAGCGCCTC
>NW_011471335.1:0-655 GCF_000754665.1 Bison bison bison
CACCCACTATGATTGACCCAGTAGGATCCCCTTGCTTCCATGGGGCCTGGTGTTCCTCCACAAGCATTTCCAACCCGATCTCCTTCCTCACATCCCATCAGTCCGTCTCTCTGCAGTCAATAGCAGCCCTTGCCCTGGGATTGCTCCACAATCTGCAAAATCCAGATCCCAACTGCTGTCCCTTCTATGGGACCTGTGTCCCTGTCTGGGGTGTGTATGACTGTGGCAAGGACTGTCTGATTCTCATTCCATTTAGGCTACCACAGATCAACTGTTTCACTCTCAGCCTAAAATATTTCTCCTCTGATCCAGACAGTTGATCCCAGGTGGGGGTCGGACACCGACTTAGAGTTCTCCCACCCACCGAGGGCAGGTCCAGGCCTATTAACATTCCTGTTCCACCCACCCCTAGTTCCTTCACCCTACCGAGTTTTGTGGTACTATTTATTATTTTCCTCTGGTCAGGTACTCCTGTCAGCTCTCAGTTGATGTTCTGCACACACTTCTGTGTCTGAAGGTGTGTCCTTGATGTATCCGTGGAGTGAAATGTACTACACTTCCAGCTACTGTTCTGCCATTTTGTCATCTCAACGTTTGGACTACTAGAAATAGACTGTTATGAACATTCATGTGCACGTTCTTTTTGGTTTTTTTT
>NW_011471336.1:0-551 GCF_000754665.1 Bison bison bison
TTTGCTTCTGTTTACTTCAGTTTTGTCCTTAATGTTATGTAGTTTTCAATGTACAGATCTTCCATTTCTAGTTATTAGTTAAATACAATTTTATATTTTCCATCATCTTGAACACTGTGCAAATAATACTACCTTATCTGATCAGTAAACTGATGGGAAAACTTTAGGAAGTTCAGGTCAACTGGTCTCTTCATAAGAAAGCACATATAAGACCTATTTAAAAATTACATTATGCATTATATTCCACATTTATAAAACAGAGAACTCAGAAGCATTCTTAAACCAAAATTACCAAAGCAGTCTGATTTATCAAAAAAAAATTACCTTGATTACATGAACAGTTTTAATAGAAAAATTTGCTGTGGAAGGATCATTTTTTCTCTTAATAGCACAGCTAAAGTATTAGAAGTCTGCTCCTTTGTATGTGGGATTCTAGGAATATTATATTTATGTAAACACCTAAATTTTCTATAAACCAATCAGAATTGATTTTTATTTAAAAGATCTTTCATTTATTGATTTATAGAAGTTAATTTATTAATGACTGTGAC
>NW_011471337.1:0-579 GCF_000754665.1 Bison bison bison
CCTTATCTGATCAGTAAACTGATGGGAAAACTTTAGGAAGTTCAGGTCAACTGGTCTCTTCATAAGAAAGCACATATAAGACCTATTTAAAAATTACATTATGCATTATATTCCACATTTATAAAACAGAGAACTCAGAAGCATTCTTAAACCAAAATTACCAAAGCAGTCTGATTTATCAAAAAAAAATTACCTTGATTACATGAACAGTTTTAATAGAAAAATTTGCTGTGGAAGGATCATTTTTCTCTTAATAGCACAGCTAAAGTATTAGAAGTCTGCTCCTTTGTATGTGGGATTCTAGGAATATTATATTTATGTAAACACCTAAATTTTCTATAAACCAATCAGAATTGATTTTTATTTTAAAAGATCTTTCATTTATTGATTTATAGAAGTTAATTTATTAATGACTGTGACTGAAAATATTTCATGCTTACATTGAGAGATAAAGACTGTTCTCAATTGTAGATAGAAAAGATCTTGTATCTAGTTTTATACCTTTAGTAATAGGTCAAAAGTAAGTACAGAAGCACTATATCACAATTGTTAACATTGCAATGTGTTCTTCTCTCCAAT
>NW_011471338.1:0-903 GCF_000754665.1 Bison bison bison
GTCGGTTTTTTGTTTTTTTTTTTAATTTGTTTTTTGTTTTCTTTTTTTTAGAAAAGATTCCGAAAAATGAGGGAAACAGGAAGCCCAGAGGTGCCCCTGTAGTTTGGCGAAGGCCTTAGGAGGTCACTTGGAAATGCTGCTGGCTGTGAGGGGGGGAGGGGGCAGATGTGCACAGAGCTGTGCAGGCTTGTCCTTTGCATGGATGTTCTTTGTAGAAATCCACCTCGGAGCCATCTCCTGATGTGTAAGAATTTCCCAGACAAACCTTGAGCTAAGCAATGCGTTTTTTCCTTAGGAAATGTTGGTCTTCAGCGATGTTCAAAGCCTGTGTATTTCGGCTAGACTCTGGCTTCAGGTCGGTTCCCCCAAAAGGCTCAGAAGCGACCTGAACCAAACAGTAAGTTTTCCTCCTACCTTGTTCTCCTCATCTACGTTAAGAGTATACTTTAAGAGTATCCTGGCACATACATGTACTGCCTCACCCCTAACCTCAGTCATGTGTTCCAAGAACTTCTGTCCGTTTATTTATTTATTTTGGGTAACATTGAATTCGTTTTGACTATGCTGGGTCTTTGCTGCTCGCTGGAAGTTGCTAGGACCTCTGGACTGCAGTCTCCCATCTCTTGCTGACCTCTTGTTGACCTCTGCAGAATCCTGGTTGGTGGGAGCTTGTTAGTTCCTTGTTCCTTACCCGGACCTCCTGTGGTAAGTGTTTTCTCTCCTCTGCGGCCTGGTAGGGGTGGGTGGTCATTGGCATCCCAAAGGTGGCTAGAAGTCAATGATTTAGGCAGGCTTGTGAATAGATATGGGAGAAGGCAATGGCACCCCACTCCAGTACTCTTGCCTGGAAAATCTCATGGACGGAAGAGCCTGGTAGGCTGCAGTCCATGGGGTCGCTCAGAG
>NW_011471339.1:0-665 GCF_000754665.1 Bison bison bison
ACTGCAGCCTTCCAGGCTCCTCCATCCATGGGATTTTCCAGGCAGGAATACTGAGGTGGGGGTGCCATTGCCTTGATGTTGGCAATTTGATGTCTGGTTCGTCTGCCTTTTCTAAAACCACTTTAAACATCTAGGACTTCATGGTCACACATATCGAACTCTGGCTTAGAGAATTTTGAGCATTATTTACTAGTGTGTGCGGTGAGCGCAATTGTGCGATAGTTTGAGCATTCTTTGGCATTGCCTTTCTTTGGGATTGGAATGAGAGTTGACTGTTTCCAGTCCTGTGACCACCGCTGAGTTTTCCAAATTTGCTAACATATTGAGTGCAAAAACTTTCACAGCATCGTATTTTTAGGATTTCTCATAGCTGAACTGGAATTCCATCACCTCCACTGGCTTTGTTAATAGTGATGTTTCCTAAGGCCCACTTGACTTCTCATTCCAGGATGTCTGGCTCTAGGTGAGACTAAGTGATAACACCATTGTGATTATCTAGGTCATGAAAATGTTTTTTGTATAGTTCTTCTGTGTATTCTTGAGACCTCTTAATATCTTCTGCTTCTGATAGGTCCATACCATTTCTGTTCTTTATTGAGGCCATTTTGGCAAGAAATGTTCCCTTGGTATGTCTAATTTTTGAATAGACTCTAGTCTTTCCCATT
>NW_011471340.1:0-539 GCF_000754665.1 Bison bison bison
TGCACATAAGTTAAATAAACAGGGTGACAATATACAGCCTTGATGAACTCCTTTTCCTATTTGGAACCAGTCTGTTGTTCCATGTCCAATTCTAACTGTTGCTTCCTGGCCTTCATACAAATTTCTCAAGAGGCAGATCAGGTGGTCTGGTATTTCCATCTCTTGTGCTTAGTCATGTCCAAGTCTTGGAGACCCCATGGACTGTAGCCTGCCAGGCTCCTCTGTCCATGGGATTTCCCAGGCAAGAATATTGGACTGGGTTGCCATTTCCCACTCTCGGGGAATCTCCCTGACCCAGGGATCAAACCCACATCTCTTGCATGTCCTGCATTGACAGGCAGATTCTTATCACTAACACCTAGGAAACCCTGCTAGAACCATGGTCTTTCTATTCTGACCCCAACCTTGATCTTCCTTATTCAGACCTCAAGCCCTACATTCTCAATGAATTGCTGCCCATGGTTTGACCTGACAGTGGGAAAAAAATAACAATTAGGTCCCAGGATGACAACCTCCTTTCAAAAGGAGGTTGGGAGGAC
>NW_011471341.1:0-562 GCF_000754665.1 Bison bison bison
ATGTCCTGCATTGACAGGCAGATTCTTTATCACTAACACCTAGGAAACCCTGCTAGAACCATGGTCTTTCTATTCTGACCCCCAACCTTGATCTTCCTTATTCAGACCTCAAGCCCTACATTCTCAATGAATTGCTGCCCATGGTTTGACCTGACAGTGGGAAAAAAATAACAATTAGGTCCCAGGATGACAACCTCCTTTCAAAAGGAGGTTGGGAGGACCATCGTGGTGTCCAATGACAACAGAAGGCATCAGAAAGAAAGGGGCACCAACTTGAAGGGGTGTGGAGAGTCAGCAAGAAAGTGGCAGGGGGACTTCCCTGGTGGTCTAGTGGCTAAGACTCCAAACTCCCTATGTAGGGGCCCGAGTTCCAATCTCTGGTCAGGGAACTAGATTCCACTTGCTGCAACTAAAAAGATTCCACACGCCGCATCTAGAGATCCTGCATGCCATCATGAAGACCCAGTGCAGTCAAACAAATAAATAAAATAAATATTTAAAATAAATAAAATAATAAAATAAAAGTCAGTCATTGATAATAAAATACAAATAAAGAGGGTAG
>NW_011471342.1:0-612 GCF_000754665.1 Bison bison bison
AGAGAAAGTTGACTAATGAGACAGAGTTAGCTCTTGTTGAAGTGTATGAGACTTTAAATGATCAGTTAATTAAGATTAATATTACCAAAAGATGAGATTAAATTATTCTTCCCACAAAACATACACCTACAGGGTGCTTGTGACAAAAAGGCCCATTGGTTCCATCTACCAGTGACCCCAAGAAAAATAGTTTTATCTTATCCCAGCTTGGTGGCACAATTAATTATAAAAGGAGGAAAAAAGAAGCGTGGAACTTTTTTAGAAAAGAAGTAGCAAATATAGTAATTCCATTCAATAAGGATCAACTGCAAGTCTTTTACAAAATAGTGATGATTGGCAAGTTGCCCTGATAGATTTCAGGGGTCAAATTTTGTTTCATTTGCCCCCAAGCCCCCACAGTAGTTAAAAGTTCAAAAATGTTAGATTGGCATTTTGAGGGTACCTGTGGAACTTTCCAACCCTACGTAGTTCCTACGCTCCCCTTTACCCTATGGGGGAGGACATGCTGTCTCAAATGGAGATACTCAGAGAAGGGTTTTCTCAATTTCTTAGTTATCAACAGGCGTACAATTAATAATACTATATATATTATTATAAATACATAATATAAAT
>NW_011471343.1:0-558 GCF_000754665.1 Bison bison bison
CACACTTGGCTTCCTCTGTGGGTTCCTGGAGTTGAGTCTCCTCCTGGAGTTGAATGCCATACCTTCTCCACTTCTGGCACAGATATCTAGAATCTCTGTGCACCATTCAAGGAACCTGGAATCTTGGCTGTAGACCTATGTCAAGAGAAATCTCTCCATTTCCTCTTCCTTTCTCCTCCTCTTTGTCTCTCCCCACTCTTTCTGCCCCTCCCACAATTCATTTAAATCCTCTAAGCTTTCACAAAATGCTAGAAAGTGATAATCACCAAGGGGTTACCATCCCTCTCAGAACAAAAGAGAAAGGACTACAGATAACTAAGCTGTAGTGAGTCTCTTGTCTCCATTTTAGGTAATTTCCTGAGTGTAAATTCAAATACAAGTAAATTGTATTTATTTACTCAATGCTTGATTGATTGGTTTACACTTTGAATATTTTACTAGGCCTTTCCAGTTAGTTCGCTTGGGCCAAAGCACTTTGCTAAGTGTCAGCTTAAACTTCTTTAGTTGTATAACGAGTGTGTGTGTGTGTGTGTGTGTGTGTGTGTGTGTGTGTGTGTG
>NW_011471344.1:0-845 GCF_000754665.1 Bison bison bison
ATATGCAAAAGTTTAGGTGATTTGCATCATCTTCTGGCCCAGAGGACTGTTAACATTTTAAGATCATTTCTTCAGAAAACTTATTCTTCTCTGAAGGTGATTAGTCAGGTGCCACCATCCAAAAGCATTAGATAAAGTTGCATTCCTATAGGGTAAAGGTGTGGTGGGCTACAACAAGAAAAATAATTAACTCAAGGGTCCAAGGTTACAAACATTAAAGCTACTACTTACACCAATTATATTAATAAATACACTGCCAGGGACACAGCAGGTAAGGGATATGGAAACTTAGAAACAAACATTGGCCTAACAAGTGAAAAACCCTTCACCAATACAATTTCTTTCTTTCTTTTTTTCCTTTTTTTGAAATTTTTTTTATTTTTTAAACTTTACATAATTGTATTAGTTTTGCCAAATATCAAAATGAATCCGCCACAGGTATACATGTGTTCCCCATCCTGAACCCTCCTCCCTCCCCATACCATCCCTCTGGGTCATCCCAGTGCACCAGCCCCAAGCATCCAGTATCGTGCATCGAAGCTGGACTGGCAACTCGTTTCATATGAAAGGAATTGATGCTTTTAAAATGTGGTGTTGGTGAAGACTCTTGAGAGTCGCTTCCACTGCAAGGATGTTAAAGTAAATCAGTCCTGAATATACATTGAAGCACTAATCCTGAAGCTGAAACTTCAGTAGTCTGGACCCTTGATGTGAAGAATGGACTCATTGGACAAGACCCTGATGCTGGGAATCATTGAAGGCAATAAGAGGAGAGGACGACAGAGGATTAGATGGTTAGATGGCATCATCAACTTGATGGACATGAGTTTACAGAGGTTCTGGGT
>NW_011471345.1:0-544 GCF_000754665.1 Bison bison bison
ACACAGACATGTATGAACAAATACATGGCATGAATGAGGCGAAAAGATAAAGGCACTTAAACTCCCAATGAGAATTCTTCTCACTATAAGCTGATGGATATGTGTATCCATTTACTCGTAGGACGATTTCAAAACTGTGCTAATTAGTACCATGCTGGAGCTCACAGTAGGCCACAAATAATCAAAATTGGTTAAAGGAAAAAAGCATGCCTTCAAAGTAAACTCTTAGCCAGAAAAAGGAAATGGGGAGACGTAAAGCAATCTATCAGCGCTTTGTTCCAAACCCACCTCAGGACCACAGTGTGAGGGGGCAGGTGCCTCACAAGGTGCCAACCAGGGATGGGAAGGGGGTGCGGGGTCCTTGCCTCGGATGGCTCATCATGCAGCGCTGCCAGCCGGCCTTTACTGGGGGCACCGCAGCACCGCCCCATTGCCCAAGGAGTCTGCCGGCCGGTCCGCCACAGGGAACCTGAGGTCCGGGGCGCTGCCCAAGTGGGGTCGGCTGAAACACACGGGGAAGAAGGGTGCTGTTAGAAGAAAAGAG
>NW_011471346.1:0-517 GCF_000754665.1 Bison bison bison
GGGGGACTTGCCTTTGGAGAGAACGCTGGCTAATTTACCTTGAGAGGAAGACTGAGGTCGGGGAGGTAGCGACGGTGGCCTGGGCGTGGACGTTGGCCCCCCTTCCCCTTCTTGGCGCACGTGTTCAGACGGCGGCCGGCTCTGCTTTGGCCGTCTTCTACGTTGGTTTTGAAACCAGACCTAGGGGGAAACAGAGAGAAATCCTTCTCAGGAGAAAGGCCGCCAGATGCGTTCAGCTGCCTTGGATCGGCATGGAGAGCCTGAAAGGGAGAACGGGTGGAGAGGCGGGGGGCCTACCTGAACTCTGCTTTCGTCAATGCCGAGCTCTCGGGCCAGTCGTTCTCTGGTCGCTATCCCAGGGTAGGGGTTCTGTTGAAAGAGCGCTTGCAGGGCGTCCTTCTGGCTCGGCTTCAGAACGAGCCTCCTCCTTCGAGACCCTGTGGCGATGGGGGCCTGTGGAAGAAGAGAAGAAGGGAAGCGCCTCAGACCAGAGCACCTGGTGAGGACTCGACGGAGG
>NW_011471347.1:0-993 GCF_000754665.1 Bison bison bison
CAGACGGCGGCCGGCTCTGCTTTGGCCGTCTTCTACGTTGGTTTTGAAACCAGACCTAGGGGCAAACAGAGAGAAATCCTTCTCAGGAGAAAGGCCGCCAGATGCGTTCAGCTGCCTTGGATCGGCATGGAGAGCCTGAAAGGGAGAACGGGTGGAGAGGCGGGGGGCCTACCTGAACTCTGCTTTCGTCAATGCCGAGCTCTCGGGCCAGTCGTTCTCTGGTCGCTATCCCAGGGTAGGGGTTCTGTTGAAAGAGCGCTTGCAGGGCGTCCTTCTGGCTCGGCTTCAGAACGAGCCTCCTCCTTCGAGACCCTGTGGCGATGGGGCCTGTGGAAGAAGAGAAGAAAGGGAAGCGCCTCAGACCAGAGCACCTGGTGGAGGACTCGACGGAGGAGCCCAAGCATGCTCCCCGCCAGGGCAGTTGCCCCTGTGCCTGAGCAGGAGCCGGGAGCCCGGGGACGGGGTGTGCATTTGGAAGTCGCTTGGCTACAGCCCGACAGCCAGGCTGAGAGGCAAGGGGCGGTAGCCCCCACACCCACCCCCACCCAGGCGGGAATGCAAGAAACGCGAGCAAGCAGAAAGGAAACCAAACCCAGCCCCAAAACAAAGGCGGCGAAGAGTCCCCACCCCCAACCCCCCACCCCCCCCCAACGAAGACCACGACACTATCCCGCCGCGTGTTTCCACCCGTCTGGTCGAGATGCCTGGGAAACGTCTGGATGGGGCTTCTCCCACATTTCCCTCCATCACGATGCCAACGGGAGGGGGACCTGGCTTCTCCGGGCTAACACGAGCACGGGCCATATTTGCCGCCAGTAGCGGAAAAGGAAAGGGAAACGAAGCGAAGCCCAACCCTCAATGGCAGAAGGCACCAGGCCATTGTTGTGAGAAAGCCACTGAAGGAGGCCAAGCCCCAGAGCTCCCCGACTCCCATTCCGGCAGGAAGAGGAGGATAAAGGGCCCCATCCCAGCCCCCGCAACCCCCACCCCCCA
>NW_011471348.1:0-975 GCF_000754665.1 Bison bison bison
CTACAGCCAGGCATCCCTGCTTACCTATACAGCCCACGTGCCAAGGAAGCCAGTCCTTGGTTGGGCACACGGACATCCAAGACGGTCACCTGGAATGCAGCTTCCCTCTGAGTGTCACCTGGTGCAGATTGCCTACAACAAAATCAGACATTGTGATCCAGAGAGACTGCCAAAATCGTCCCCTGGTGCAGACACTCACCTTTGCCCCTTAGGCGCCCAAAGCCAATGGAAAGACCCAGAAGAAAGAGGGAATTTATATCAGGGCTTTCTGCACGAGCCATGGGGTATCTTTGGCAGGACTGCTATTGCCTTTCCCCTGGACCCTGAAAACCAGCAGGCCCCGAACTGCCCCAGGGGCTTCCCTGTATCCCACTCTCTCGAGTTCCTATGAGACATGCAATAAGCCCACCATCCTTGCTTCCTCCCTTTTCCCTCCCTCATTGGCATACCCCGGCAGAGGAGCACACTCGTACATCAACACCTGCACTTTCTTCGCCGTTCTGCACAGCCAGGGAGGCTAGAAGTGACTGAAGGCATGCCACGCTCTCGCCTTGTGTCTCCTAGGATGCCTGTGGTTTTTGCATGGACAGCCTACCTTAGCATGTCTCGCATTTTTGTGTTACATTGTGCCAGTGTGTGCCACCCTCATGGAGAGAGGGTGCTGGCTGATGGGCTGATCCTGGCAAGCACTCGCCCAGGACCTTCCTGTGTCTCCTTCTCACATGTGCGGAACAAGGCTCCAGTACATCAATCTGTGCCTCTTTCTCCTTCGAGTCTCTGTCCTTCTCAGCAAGACCTTAGCCTCCTCAACATCCCAGGTCCTCTGTATCCACATCCACCATTTCCACAGGACGGCCTATGTCCCCACAAACTGTGGGCTCCACAGGCGGTGGTTTTAAAGGCCCACCCCACCTGATATGCCCTGGGTGAATCCACAGACCATGCACCCGCTCTTCCTGGTCCAAACACATACAA
>NW_011471349.1:0-1203 GCF_000754665.1 Bison bison bison
GACATGCATGAATCTTGAAGACATTGTACAAAGTGAAATAAGCCAATCACAAAAGGACAAATATTTTATGATTTCACTTAAATGAGGTACTGGAGTAGTCAAATTCAGAGAGAAAGAAAAAAGTAGAATGGTGGTTGCCAAAGGTTGAGGGGAGGGGAGAACAGGGAATTAGTGTTTAATAGGTAGTGTTTCAGTTTCAGAAGCTGAAAAAGTAAAGGATAGTGGTAATGACATACCAAGGTGACTGTACTTAATGCCACTGAACTGCACACTTAAAAATGACTGGAATGGGGGAATTCCTTGGTGGTTTCATGGTTAGGACTCTGAACTGTCACTGCTGGGGACTGGGTTGAATCCCTGGTTGAGGAATTAAGATCCCACAAACTGCATGGCATGCCAAAAAAACAACAAGAAAGATTCAAATGTAAGTTTATGTTATATATATTTGTGTACATGCATGCTAAGTCACTTCAGTCATGTCAAACTCTTGCAACACTATGGATTGTAGCCTGTCACACTCCACTGTCCATTGGATTCTCCAGGCAAGAATACTGGATTGGGAAGCCATGCCCTCCCTCGAGGGGATCTCCCCAACCCTAGGCTCGAACCCACATCTCCTGCATTGGCAGGCAGTTTCTTTACCACTAGTGCAACATGTATATTTTGCCACAATTTAAAAAAATTCTGAGGAATACTATCTATAAGTGCTACTATGAAATAGCCAGGATATATTGTTAAGTAAAAAAAACAAGGTAGAGAAAACAAACAGTATGACACTATACCAAAAGAGCGTGGAAGAATATATAGCTATACACAGATATTATATAGACATTTTCTACAATTACTATAACTTTTAATGGAAGGATAAACAAAAAGCTTTAAAAAAAAAACAACTACCCCAAGGGAAGGAAAGAATAAGGTTAGGATTCAGCTGGTAAAGAATCCAGCTGCAGACTCCGATTCAATTCCTGGGTAGGGAAGATCCCTTGGAGAAAGGATAGGCTATCCACTCCAGTATTCATGGCCTTCCCTGGTGGCTCAGATGGTAAATAATTTGCCTGAAATTCGGGAGACCTGAGTTCAATCCCTGGGTTGGGAAGATCCCCTGAAGGAGGGCATGACTACCACTCCAGTATTCTTGCCTGCAGAATCCCCATGGACACAGGAGCCTAACAGGCTACAGTCCATTGGGTCTCAAAGAGT
>NW_011471350.1:0-822 GCF_000754665.1 Bison bison bison
CAGGCACAGAACTGAAAATCAACAGACCCAAGGTTTAAACACCAAACTAGCTTGCTTTTACCTGGGACACAGTTCTCATGTAATCAGGTCACATCTGGGTCTTCTTTCTTTTTGCTTTTGTAACAGGCTGGAAAACTTGTCGTCTTCTGAGATTTTAGAGAGCCATTGAAGATTTTGGACTTGGGAATATAGAGTGATATTTAGTAGCATTAGCATAGCTGATGTAAAGTACAGATTATAGAGTTGTGGGCTTCCTGGGTGGCTCAGACGGTGAAGCAACTGCCTGCAATGCAGAGCCCAGGTTCAATCCCTGGGTCCGGAACATCCCTGGAGAAGGGAATGGCAACGCATTCCAGTGTTCTTGCCTGGGAAATCCTATGGACGGAGGAGCGTGGCCTACAGGACAGACTGCAGAGTTATAGAACAAGCAAAGCAAGAGTACTTGAGTACTTCTTCAGTGTGTAAAGTCTGGTGAGTGCTGTAATTACCAGGAGAACCCCAGGATTTGCCTCATTATCACAGATTCATCAATTTTCTCCCTTTCTAAAGGTATTATTGGTGTATTCTGGTTATGGTTCTTTAACTCCCCTAAATTTCCAGTCACTTAGAAATCTGTCCTTTCCTCTTGACCTTGTTTGCTCTGCCTTGACTGTTCTTTTTGTATGAGTTGTGCTGCTCTCTCTCTGTTCTGACTTTATTCAGCCTCAATCACAGAGAGTCCTAATAAACTGATGGCCTCTTCCATTCGATTTCTAAGATCAATGGTATATTCTGTAATATTTATTGAACTTCATGGCTACTAATGTTTGATATCATATTATT
>NW_011471351.1:0-1073 GCF_000754665.1 Bison bison bison
GGATGGTAAGACAAGAACCAGACAGAGAGTGAGACCAAGGACTTGCCTTTCCATTGGCGCTTGGCATGTTTCCTTGCTCATGATTTACATCAAGCACCCTGTGCATTAGTATCTTTTCCTGGTTATTCTCCTCTTTAAGAATCATCTGACTAAAACCAAAAAGTTGAATTAGAGTAAAGAAATAAGTAAAGACAGCAAAACACCTGGAAAAATTCAAGTCTAAACTGAAAACGCAACATAAAAGAAAATACATGGTGATACTATCCATCCCGAATACCACCAGGTGATTAGAGTCAGAATTTGTCTTCTGCTGGAAAAAGGGGTACTTAAGAGATCCTGCAACTCTGAGCCACAAGTCTAGTTTACTAGTCATTAAAATAACCCAGGTGGGCAGGTCCTCAATCAGAACGATAAATAGCATCTGATGCCCACCACTACAGCTTTCATTCTTTTTAAAATGAAAGGATTCAAATGACAAACCCTTCACGGAAATTACACAATGACTGATCAAACTTACCTCTTTATGTGTGGCACCTAATTCTTCTTCTAACAAACTACACCTTTCGAGTGCTACTCGTAATCACGCTCTCAACTCAAACAAAAGGGGCCAAGTCACTGTGTGTTGATGTGTGTATATACATTAGTACACTTCTTAGTGTATACTCACCCTAATACATAGACACTGTCACAGAATACCTTTAATGTCTCTCATTGATCTGCTTGTTAACAGCTTTAAATTCTAAATTTGAGAGAACAAAATGTTATCCTAAATTAATTCTATTACCCAGTTTTTAACTGCAAGTTGATATACAGAATGTAATAAATCTGGAGACATTTATGCCAACTAACACTTTTTTAACTGGGGGTTTCCCAGGTGGCTCAGTGGTAAAGAATCCACTTGCCAATACAAGAGGGCAGGTTCGATCCCTGGGTTGGGAGACTGCCTGGAGTGGAAGATGGACACCCACTCTAGTATTCACGCCTGGGAAGCCCCATGAAGAGAGGAGCGTGGTGGGCTACAGTCCACAGTGTCACAAAGATTTGGACATGACTGAGCATGTACACAGGCAATG
>NW_011471352.1:0-539 GCF_000754665.1 Bison bison bison
AAGGGAATGAAATCTCACAGTCTGCAGGAACCTGGTAGAGACCTTTAGAGGGTATTATGCTACATGAAATACCTCAGATCAGTCGTTCCATGACAGAACCTACCAAACCATACACGGTGAACAGAACAGAACCAAACAGAAACAGGCTCAGACATACTACAAAGGAACACGACCGCGGGGGGGGGGGCGGGGGTGAGGAGAGAATGAGTGAGTGCCCCTGGCGAGGGAGACAGACGAAGTGGTGCAACCTTCCACTTATGAAATACATGAGTCACGGGCACGTCATCACACCAAATGTCATTTGCCGTGACACCAGGTGGTGACGGACAGTCACTAACTAGATGTATCCTGGTGATGGCTGTGTCATGTGCTACACTAAAACATCGTCTGTACAGCTGAAAATTAAAGGGGGGAACGACCCCCCCCCCCAAAGAAAAACGAAAAGGAAGAAGGAAGGAAGGAAGGAAGGAAAGAAGGCAAAAGTAAACGTTAGGCAGTCAGTTAGACGTCCGTTTGAGAAGAGTGGGACTTGTGTGTGT
>NW_011471353.1:0-773 GCF_000754665.1 Bison bison bison
TGGAATCCACTCCATGAGGACTATGGAAGATCTTCACATTTCTGGAAGAGCTGCACACCTCCAGAAGGAACCAAAAGACTTGCCTGAAATGGTAAAGGTATAAGTATTGGACTGAAAGTTGGAAGGTCTCCACCTTTGCTATGTAAGTAAAATGATCTTTCTTTGAAATGAAAATGGATAATACTAAAAGTTCACATTGTTCTAGAGCATTAATTAAAAAAAAACCCTGAATTATAGAAATCTGATGTATGAGTTCCTGGAAAGCAAGAACCTATATTTATTGATATGTCTTCATGCCTTAGATCGCCCCTTGAATATAGTGTGCACATCAACAGAAGAAAGAAAAGAACTGAATTGACAAAGATACAAAGAGATCCAAAGTGCTGAGCCAAGTGAAAAGCTGAGGCTTCGCAGAACTTTTTCTGTCTTTCACACACTGAATAAATATTGAGCACCTACTATGAGCTAGTAGGCATGCAATATGTTTCTGGAAATAGAATGCTGAGAGAAGAAGAAACACAGTTCCTTCTTTCACTGACTAATGATAAATAACAGGCAGATACTTTGAGAACTTCTATAGGGGCCTCTTCCCTCACCAAAAACTGGGTGTCAGAGAAGGCTTTTCAGACTAATAATTGAGTTGAGATCCATAGGTTGAACCAATGTCAACCAGGGTTGAGATGCAGGAAGAATTTCAGGCAGGTAAAATAGCATCTTGGAAGGCTACATGACAAGGGAACCTTAGTACATTCAAGAAATGAAAAATGCCCTAT
>NW_011471354.1:0-610 GCF_000754665.1 Bison bison bison
AGGTTGATCTACTACAATCTGGTCTGTTTGTCTAAGTGATATTGGTGATGGGGAAGGTAAGTCACATGGACTTACAGCGCTTGTATTAGCAAATATCTGGCTGCTATGAGGCTTTGGTATGTATGGCACATTTAAAGTTCTGGAGGCTGAAAATGCACTCTCTCCACTCGTTTCTTGAAGAAAGTCAGAGTTATGATCATCTTTGTTGACCCTTGCTTTAACATACATCTTGTTATCTTGAACTAATGAAGATATTAGAGACACATTGTTAATTCCAAGTCTTCTTTGCATTCTTACTAAAAGTCGGGGATGGCCTGTTTGGAATTTGATTTATAGTAGGTTTGTAACTAAAATCAAAGAAAAACTTATTTAGTTTCTTTATAAACCAAGGTAAAACTGACAATCAAAGCTAAGCTATAAAAAATTATTCCTTTAATGACACCAATTAAATAGCATCAAATAAAACACCTCCATTAGTAGTTTTAACAGGTAATATGTTAAAAGCAATTATGCTCAACTAAATATGTTGTATATATACAGTAAATACCACTTTAAGTAGCTTCAGGACCTGTATCTGGTTTCACATTGCTAGGAAAGTTTTTTTAAACAT
>NW_011471355.1:0-733 GCF_000754665.1 Bison bison bison
GGGTGCAATTCGTGGACCCTTCCCTTTCCCATCCCAGCAGGTGGTCAAGGGCCCGCTGGCCTCCAAAGTGCCAGAAGCAGGGCTGGGCCAGCCGGCCAGAGTTCAGGGTTCTGGCCCTTGGACTTGCAGCGGACACTAGGCTGCTTGGGAAAACCGCGCGGCTCTGACCTTTCAGCAAAGGGGTGGAGCGGTAAAGGCCTTGAGCCCAAAGGCGAGGCCTTTCTGCGACCGCCAGGTTGTGCCGACAGAGGGCGGACTACGTGGTTCCCTGCTCCACGCAGTCCCAGTTCCCTGACCTGTGGTCCGCACCCCTCCGCCGCGCCCACTGGATGCCCGATCCTTGGGGACCCAGGAGCGCACGCAGTGGGCGTTCCCAGCCGCCACGGCGACCCCCGAGAGGACAACGGGGAAGCCCTCCCCCACCCCCGCCAGGAGCCGACCCCCGCCCCGCGCCGCCCCGCCCCTGCCATGCTCCCGGTGCCTTCCCAGCCGCAGTGGGGATCCCCGGAGCACAACTGGGACCGCCCCCCATCCCCGCCACGACCCGATTCCCGACCCGCGCCGCCCGGCTTCGCCCCGCCCCGGGCGCGCTCCCGGTGCGCTGCCCACCTTCACCACGGGCTCCCGGTGAGCCCCGCCCCCACGCCCGGTTCCAGGAGAGCCTCTGGGACCTCGCTCCCGCCGCCCGGTGAAACGGGAGGGCAATCCATCCAGCCCACAGAGGCAATCCAAG
>NW_011471356.1:0-532 GCF_000754665.1 Bison bison bison
CGAAGGCACGGCCCCTCCGCTGGAGCCACAGCCCCAGGCCCCCAGCCTTCCAAGCCCGACGAGCCTCCTAGATGAGCTCTTGGCGGCCACGGGCGTCCCGGACACGCAGGCGCCTTCCCCGGGGGCCGCTGCCGACGAGGGGGTGGGCCCTGCCCTCCCAGGGGCACCCAGCTTCCTAGACGAGCTCTTGGCGGCCACGGGCACCCCGGACACGCCGGGGCCTTCCCTGGGGCCCTCGTGCCGATGAACGAGCACACCTCGCCCTCCCGGGCAGCTCCTGGCTGCCGCGGGCCTCCCGGGCTCGCCGGGCCCTTCTCCGGGGTCCTCTCCTGTCGTCGCAGGGCCCACCAGCCCTCCCGGGCCACCCAGCCTCCTAGAGGAAATCTTGGCTGCCACGGCCATCCAGGACACGCCCTGGTCTTCCCCGGGGTCCCCTGCGGGGGAAGAAGGAGTTGAGGCCACCCTGGAAACACCCCTCAGTGAGGACGAGTACCAGGCCCTCCTCGACATGCTGCCAGGCTCCCCAGGCCCT
>NW_011471357.1:0-732 GCF_000754665.1 Bison bison bison
GGCTGGCCAACAGAGAGAAACTCTCTAGACCATCACAGAGGTCCTCAAAGTCAAAAGGCTGTGACATCACAAAATCACTTGTCTCCTAGCAATCAAAGTGTAGCTGTGACATCACAAAATCACTGGTCTCCTAGCCATTGAAAGGTGATGTTCAGCTAGTGTTTACTTCAGCATCAACTTAAAAATACAGCCTGCTTACAGAAATAGTAACCAAAACCACGAAGCATGCAAAATCTCATTCCTAAAGAATTTTTACACAGAAAATCACATCAATAAATCTACTTGGTTTCTGAAATAAAAGTGATTTATCACCCTTCTATACACACATTTTTCATATTCAGTACTGTTACCCAAGCAAAATTGGTCTACTGGCCTCTGCAATAAAGTCTTTTAACTGTCTGGTTTCAACTACTCTGTGGTCTCTGTACTTAACTTTCAGCCTGGCTGGGGGCTTTGGCATCTCTAAAACTGTTCATAGGATAATGCTCAGGATGTTATTGATGGCCCTTGAGGAGGAACTAAAGACCCTTGAATTTGACTAATGGCTAAATCATTATTATTCTCTATCACTTGATTATTATCCTTAGATTCTGTCTTTTCTAGCCTCACTGTTTAAAATTACTTTTTTTATTGTTTTGTGTGTATTTTATTTTATTATTTTTTATTTGATTTTTTAAGTTTACAATATTGTACTGGTTTTGCCATACATCAACATGAATCCGCCACAGGTAT
>NW_011471358.1:0-643 GCF_000754665.1 Bison bison bison
GTTCAGGGCAGCGAGTGAGATGCAGGCTCAGTAGTGTTTCCTGGGGGATTGAACAAGGGGAGCACACACCTTAGATCAGGGACAGGGAGCGATTTGTGGGCTCAGGATTGCTTGCTGCGGGCTTAGATAAGACCAGAAACCAGCCTTTGAGTCAGATGCAGGCCCAGAACCGTTGGTCGGGGCTTGAACATGTGTAGTTTCTGGCCTGGTTCAGTGCAGTTTCTGATGTGTGGGCTCAGGAGTGTTTGTCAGGGGTTTCAAAAAGGGCAGGACCCGTCTGCTTCAGTGCAGGGACCAGGATGGTTGGCTCAGGAGTATTTGCAGGGGACTTCAGAAAGTGCTGAACCCAGCCTAATTCAGTGCAGGGAACAAGATATTGGCACAGGAGTGTTTGTCAGGGTCTTGAACAAGTGTGTGGATCACAATAAACTGTGGAAAATTCTGAAAGAGATGGGAATACCAGACCACCTGATCTGCCTCTTGAGAAATGTGTATGCAGGTCAGGAAGCAACAGTTAGAACTGCACATGGAACAACAGACTGGTTCCAAATAGGAAAAGGAATATGCGAAGGCTGTATATTGTCACACTGTTTATTTAACTTACATTGCAGAGTACATCAAGAGAAACGCTGGACTGGAAGAA
>NW_011471359.1:0-1007 GCF_000754665.1 Bison bison bison
CCTAACCCTACCAGCACACTGATCCTAGACTTACCACAACTGGAAGTGAAACTTTCCATTGTTGAGAAGCCAGTTTGTAGTATTTTGACATAAGAACTTGAATGAAGTGACACACTGGTGACAACACATTTTATTCTCACTGTTTAGTAACTGTGAGGCATAGTGTTTCATCTTGAGTTGCTTATGTGCAATTTTCCATGGAACAATTATTTTGATGCATGTCATGTAGAAATGGTATAGGTACATTTTTTGTCAGGCCTAGAAACTTTATTCAGAATTGATTGCCCCACTTTAATTGGTGCTAAAAAGTGAGTGATGTCTTTTGTTTCCTCTCCAGTCACTTGAAACATTCTGTAAGATGCCCTGGAGGAGAGTACAAAGTAATATTTTTAAAGGAAACTTAGCAGTTCTGTTTTGTAGGATTTTTAGAATATTGGAACACAGCCCTTGGCATCAAAATTTGACACTGCCCTCATTCAAATCAGACATTGTTACATACGTTCAGAAGATATGCTGTACCATGGACTCCCAACACTGAAATTTCAGAAAGCAACCCTTTCATTTTTTAAATTATTTTAATGGGAAGATATTCAATTTACAATATTGGGTTAGTTTTTGCCTTACATCAACAAGAGTCAGTCACCGGTACATACGTGTTCCCGCATCCAGAACCTTCCTCCCACCTCACTCCCCAGACTATTGTTCTTTGTTGTTCCAGAGCACTGGCTTTGGGTGCCCTGCATCATGCACTGAACTTGCACCAGTTATCTGTTTACGTATGGTCATGTACATGTTTCAATGCTTTTCTCTCAAATCATCCCACCATTGCCCTCTCCACAGAGTCCAAAAGTCTGTTCTTTCCATCTCTGCCTCTTTTTCTGCCCTGCATGTAGGATCATCGTGACGATCTCTCCAAATTGCGTACATGTGCATTCCTACACAGTATTTGTATCTCTCTTTCTGACTTTACTTCATTCTGTAGAACAGGCTCCTGTTTCACTCACCTC
>NW_011471360.1:0-807 GCF_000754665.1 Bison bison bison
GATTTCAAGTTTATCACAATGCTATTGTAATCAAAACAGTGAGGTATGTGTATAAATACAGACAGAACAATGGAATAGAACAGAGAGCCCAGAAATGAACCCTCACAATCACAGCCAAATGATTCCTGATAAGGAAGCTAAGACCATTCAATGGAGGCGGGGGAACCCTTTGGACAAACAGTTGTGGAAAACTAGATATCCACATGCAAAAGAACAAATTGTACCCTTACCTTACACTGTAGACAAAAAGAACTGAAAATGGATCAAAGATCTAAATGCAAGACCTCAATCTAGAAAAGTCTTAGAAGAAAACAAAGAAGAAAAGCTTCATGACATATTTCATCGTAATTTCTTAGAAATTTCGGGGTAATTTTTTTTTTACAACACCTTTTTTGATTCCTTGGCTAACTCTGAAAATCAAATTGACCAAGACAGAGTAATAGGAGAAAGCATATAAATTTATTAACATAAGTCTTAAGCAACATGGGAGCCTTCATAAGAAAACCAAGATCTGAAGAAACAGTGAAACCTGAGTGTTTTCACACTAGATTTGATGAAGAATGGATAGTCATGAAGAAATATAACAGGCCAAGGAGCATGAGGGGAGTGTAGTATACTGGGGGAAACTTAGCAAGGCCTATTTGGAGTCTTTCTCGCATCCTTTTGTCTTTGGAGATGAGGACGCACCTTTGCTTCTATAGGGAAAGCACTTCTCACTTAAGAGTATTATGACCTACTTTAGGGGTGAAGGGTGAGCAGAGGGACAAAGTAACCTTCCTACTTCTGCTGTTTTCTCAGAGTCCTTCA
>NW_011471361.1:0-620 GCF_000754665.1 Bison bison bison
GTGGTCTGGAACCTAGACCTGGAAGCTTTCTGGATGATTGCAAATGACACCAAAGTCTGAGGACGATGGAAGATCTTCACATTTCTGCAAGAGCCACACACCTCCAGAAGGAACCACAAGACTTGCCTGAAATGGTCAAGGTATAAGTATTGGACTCAACATTGGAAGGTCTCCACCTTTGCTATGGAAGTCAAACGATCTTTCTTGAAATGGAAATGGAGCCTACTGAACGTTCACATTCTTCTCGAGCATTTGAAAGCCCTAACGTGTAGAAATCTGCTGTACGAGTTCCTTGAAAGCAAGACCCTCTATGTATGGATATGTCTTCATGCCTTAGGTTGTGCCTCGAATATAGTGTACCCATCAACCCAGGAAAGGAAAGAATTGAATCGCCAAATATACAAAGAGATCAAAAGTGCCGAGCCAAGTGACCCCTTGAGGCTTCCAAGAGCTTTTTCTGTCTTTCACACACTAAGTAAATACTGAGCACCTACGATGAGCTAGGAGGCATGTAATAAGTTTCAGGGAATAGAAGGCGGAGAGAAGAGACCCAGAGTTCCTGCTTTCACTGAGACGACTCTAATGATACATCACAGGCAGATCCTTTGAGAACCTATAGA
>NW_011471362.1:0-586 GCF_000754665.1 Bison bison bison
GGCCGGATCATGAGGGACCTTTCTTAGAGAGTGAAGGGGAAATCCATTGCAAGGTTTAAAGCAGGGGAGAGATGAGATCTAACAAGTTTTATAAAGTGCATTTTGAGACTAGATTGCAGGAAGTCCAAGGCGGGAAGTAGGGACATCATTTGGGGTGGGAAAGGCTGCTATAATTCAGGTACTCTGTGCCGATGTGCCAGGGAGGCAGGCGTGCAGGTGGAGAGCACCAGCTGAAGGGAACATCAAGGGTTTTCCTGATGAGCTGGATATATCCTGGGGGGCAGGGTGGATGAATTTCACCTGATTTCAGCTTTTAAGGAATTTAGCTTGAATGGCTGGGATGACAGACACGTTAACTGTGATGGAGTTGGGTACAGAGCAGGTAGAGAGGGAAGGAAGATCAGGGGTGATGTTTAGACATGTTACAAGGTAAGGCGAGAACTGCAAGGTCTCAACGCTAGCTCTTGCCCCATGGATGTCTTACGGCCCTGCAGAGTGGTTTCCATAGAGTGGTGAGGCTGAAGGCTGCAGTGGATTATGCTCCAGTGAGAGGGAGGAATGGAAACAGCAAACAGGGACAGCTCTT
>NW_011471363.1:0-551 GCF_000754665.1 Bison bison bison
TCTGGTGTTCCTGGAGTGAGTGCTTTGTATGAGCCGTGTGTTCCCTAGGCAAAACTCTATTTCTTTTCAGTGGTTTCATTTTGTCCTCCAGGGCCATATTTGCGTGCTACTCCTGGTGTCTCTTGACTTCCTATTTTGAATTCCATTCCCCTGTGATGAAAAGGACATATTTTATGCATGTATGTTCTATAAGTTCTTGTAGGTCTTCATAGAAAAAGCTATTACTTCATTTCCTTCAACATTACTATTACTTATAGTGGCATAGAATTAGATGACTGTAATATTGTTTGTTTTGAAAATGAACAGGGATCATTCTATCATTTTTGAGATTGCCTCCAAGTACTATATTTCAGACTCTTTGTTGACTATGGCCACTACTCCATTTTTTTCTAAGAGCTTCATGCCCACAGTAGTAGACATAGTGGTCATTTGAGTCAAATTCACCCATTCCAGTCCATTTTAATTCACTGATTCCTAAAATGTTGATGCTCACTCTTGGCACCTCCTGTTTGACCCCTTGCAATTCTCCGTAATTCATGGACATAACCTTC
>NW_011471364.1:0-822 GCF_000754665.1 Bison bison bison
AGCAGATGTTTGCAATTTAATCTCTAGTTCCTCTGTCTTTTCCAAAACCAGCTTGAACATCTGGAAGTTCACAGTTCACATATTGTTGAAGCCTACCTTGGAGAATTTTGAGTATTACTTTACTAGTGCATGAGATGAAGGCAATTGTGTTGTAGTTTGAGTATTCTTTGGCATTACCTCTCTTTGGGATTGGAATGCAAACTGACATTCCATTCCTGTGGCCATTACTGAGTTTTCCTAATTCACTAGAGCAGCGAGCTGTGGCTCTGTGGCACTGGAACAGCCAGCAGTCAGGAGGAGATATTCCCACGTCCAAAAGTAAGGAGCAGCGGCTGTACTTTGCAGTAGCAGGAGTGAAGAGATACTGCACATCCAAGGTAAGGAAAATCCCAGTAAGATGGTAGGTGCTGAGAGAGGGCATTTAGGGGGCAGAAACACTGAAACCACCATCGCAGAACTTTAACCAATCTATCACATGAACCCCGGCTTGTCTAACTCAGTGGAACTAAGCCATGCTTTGTAGGCTCACACAAGATAGACATCCATACATATCCCCTGAGGGGCGGGGGCAGGAAAAACTAGCTTTGCCTGGGGTGGGGGAGGAAAACCAGCTTTGCCTAAATGGACCTTTGTCAACAAAATGATGTCTCTGCTTCTCAGCACATTGTATCTAGGTTTATCATAGGTTTTCTTCCGTGGAGCTAGAGTGTCCTATTTTCGTGGCTGTAAACACTGTCCCCAATGATTTTGGAGACCAGCAACACTGTCGTCTTTCTATGTTTAACCTTTGTATTTGAAAAACTGCATTTAGCCTTTGTTCTG
>NW_011471365.1:0-677 GCF_000754665.1 Bison bison bison
CACATGATTGTTCACAACACCCCAAGCATAACCATCAAGTGATAAAAGAAAGCTTTATTAGAATAACACTGCATTGTTGAGGCAATGTTTGCTATCGAGTTTCCTTGTCCTTTACCCAATGTGCACCTGTAAGTGCATTAGCTAGTATAGTTGGTATGCAAGAAAACAAGCAGTAGACTTGGTATTAGCAACATAAGACTCTTGAGTTAATAAGTACTTTCTTTGTTGTAATCCACTGCACCTTTGCTCCATGAGAATGTAACTCTGTTTCCTGAGGGGGACTGCAGACTGGAAAGATAAAGGGAAAGCAGGTTTTCAGGTTGACCAACCTTTATCAAGAAAGAGTCACAAAATGTTAACAGGTCACAGGGCCAGAAGATAATGTACATAACATAAGACCCTTTTTGGGGAAAGTTATGCAGAAAATGTCCTGGTTTCGATAAAGGTAAAACTGATGGAGTGTTGAGCTGATTCTGCATGACTTTGTATCTTTCACTCCTGGAAATGTGTAACTCAGGGTATAAAAGCCCCTTTTCAAAATAAAGCTGCAGACCCGTTTCACCTAAGCTGGGTCTCCCGGTGACATTGTTTCTTTCTATTTCTCTCTTTTTCTCAGGCAGATTCACTTGAGCCCAGAGGCTCTCTGAGTTCACTTTTTTTGCCTAGGGCTTCTAAAA
>NW_011471366.1:0-551 GCF_000754665.1 Bison bison bison
AGAGGGTGTGGATGGGGCAAGCAGTAAGTCCATTTGAGACGATGGGGCGGAGGAAGATGCGTGGTGATGATGAGGGCGGACTGTGGGTGGCTCCGCTTCCTCGTGCAGGGCACGCTTGTTCGTGTTCTCGGGGGAAGATACTGCTCATCATTCTTTGTCCTCTCTACGTGCAGAGGGCATGGTGTGGCGTAGGTAGCCATGCGGGGGAAACAAGCCATCGGAACGTTCTCTGTTCCTTGCCACGCCGACTAGCGCAGTCAGGAGCCAGAGTTGGCCCTCGAGGTCGGGGATGTCCCATCGCAAATTCCCGGTCTGCCAAAGTTTGATGGAGGGTTTGGGTTTGAAGCCATCAGCCAAGCCAAAGAAGAAAAACGCAAGAGGTGGTCGATAAGGGGCCTCAGGTGCCCCCCCAGCGGGTCACGGGCCCATGAGGCAGTCGAGAAAGCAGCTAGGGGAGGACAGCTTCCCCACCGCCCCAGGCACTTTGGAGGCCGGCCGCATCTCCTCGCGTCCAGAGGCGTTTGCCCGGGGCCAGCTGGATGAGACTGCCA
>NW_011471367.1:0-657 GCF_000754665.1 Bison bison bison
CATTCTCTGTCCTCTCTACGTGCGGAGGGCATGGTGCGGCGTAGGTAGCCATGCGGGGGAAACAAGCCATCGGAACGTTCTCTGTTCCTTGCCACGCCGACTAGCGCAGTCAGGAGCCAGAGTTGGCCCTCGAGGTCGGGGATGTTCCATCGCAAATTCCCGGTCTGCCAAAGTTTGATGGAGGGTTTGGGTTTGAAGCCATCAGCCAAGCCAAAGAAGAAAACGCAAGAGGTGGTCGATAAGGGGCCTCAGGTGCCCCCCCAGCGGGTCACGGGCCCATGAGGCAGTCGAGAAAGCAGCTAGGGGAGGACAGCTTCCCCACCGCCCCAGGCACTTTGGAGGCCGGCCGCATCTCCTCGCGTCCAGAGGCGTTTGCCCGGGGCCCAGCTGGATGAGACTGCCAGACAGGACGGGCAGAGTCGGAAGTCCAGTTGCTTGCTATCACAATCTAGGGTAGGCTCGGGTCTTTCCTCAGTGCGGGGAGGACCTTTGCTTTCAGAAATGAACGTGGCGCGACATATCTCCACTCAGGCACCGGTGTGATGCTGGTGGAGAAGTTTCTTTGGGACTGGTTGGGTTGCCTTTCTCCCCTTGGCCTTCGTGTCGGTGCTGGTGGTGCTGGTGGTGCTGGTGGCGGTGCTCATGGCCTTGTGGATC
>NW_011471368.1:0-710 GCF_000754665.1 Bison bison bison
ATATTGGAAATAAAAGCAAAAATAAGCAAATGGGACCTTGTTAAACTTAAAAGCTTCATTTGGTTTAGATTGCAGTGGTTTTGGTCCCCTTTCTGCAGGCCGCAGCATTTTGGATCCAGTTTGTGGTGGAATCTGATCTTTGTGGGTGGGACTGAACCTGTAAGTTTTCAAGCTTTAATGTTTGGGATATTGTGTGCCTGTGGTCTGTCAGGTGGTGCTGGATCACTTCTCTATGAAATGCAATGAATTGTCCTGTAATGTGCATTGTGGTGTCTGTGGGTTTGGTACGGCTTCAGGTAGTACCTTTTATAATGTTCATTTTTGTGTTGCTGCTTTGCTGGAGAATAGGTGTGAGTTGTCTTGCACTGAAATTGCTGGTTTCAGCTTGGGGCTTCATTTCCATGTAGGCATGGAACCTTTTGACTTTGCTTCTTTTTAAAGTTCATTGGTGTCAGGAGTTCAACAATGATCTAAAGCTCTGGATTAACTTCATGGCCTCTGCATTTTGGTGCTGAGTTACAGTCACATTAAGAATTCTGCATCCTCAGAACAGAGGAGAAAACCCAAGGTTGATGGTGAAGCAATTTTCCATAATCAAAAACAGTTAAAGGAATTGACAGAGTTATATGGATCAGAGCAAACTGAGGAGGGAGATAAAGGTTTCTAGAAGGAGTAAAGGGAGAGTAAAAAGGCAAGAGTGCAATCAACTA
>NW_011471369.1:0-597 GCF_000754665.1 Bison bison bison
TATAGTGTATGGATGTTTTTCTTTCTGCCTTGCATCACTCTGTGTCATAGGATCCAGTTTCATTCACCTCATTAGAACTGATTCAAATGCACTCTTTTAAATAGCTGAGTAATATTCCATTCTGTATATGTACCAAAGCTTTACTATCCATTCATCTGCTCATGGATATCTAGGTAGCTTCCATGTCCTAAACATGAAAACACTGCTGTGATGATGAACATTGGGGTAGACGTGTCTCTTTCAATTCTGGTTTCCTCAGTGTGTATGCCCAGCAGTGGGTTTCCTGGGTCACATGACAGTACTAGTTCCAGCTTTTTAAGGAATCTACACAGCGTCCCCCATACTGGCTGTACTAGTTTGCATTGCCTCCAACACTGTAAGAGGATTTCCCTTTTTCTGCAGTCTGTTCAGCATGTATTGTTTGTCGACGTTTTGATAACAGCCATTCTGACAGGTGTGAGATGGTACAACATTGTGGCTTGATTTCCATTTCTGTGATAATGAGTGATGTAGAGCATCTTTTCATGTGTTTCTTAACCATCTGTATGTCTTCTTTGGAGAACTGTCTGTTTAGTTCTTCAGCCTAATTTTTGATTG
>NW_011471370.1:0-570 GCF_000754665.1 Bison bison bison
CTATTTTGTAAAAGACTTGCAGTTGATCCTTATTGAATGGAATTACTATATTTGCTACTTCTTTTCTAAAAAAGTTCCACGCTTCTTTTTTCCTCCTTTTATAATGAATTGTGCCACCAAGCTGGGGATAAGATAAAACTATTTTTCTTGGGGTCACTGGTAGATGGAACCAATGGGCCTTTTTGTCACAAGCCCCCTGTAGGTGTATGTTTTGTGGGAAGAATAATTTAATCTCATCTTTTGGTAATATTAATCTTAATTAACTGATCATTTAAAGTCTCATACACTTCAACAAGAGCTAACTCTGTCTCATTAGTCAACTTTCTCTTAGAACTGGAATTAGGATCAATTTTTAAGCAATCAAATAAAGGCTTTAAATCTGCAGTAGTCAGTTTTAAATGTGGGCATATCCAATTAATGTCCCCTAATAATTTTTGGAAATCATTTAAAGTTAGTAAACAATCTCTCTGCTAGCTTCAAAGGGGCATTATCAGTTTTTTAAAACTTTTGGCTACACCTAAATATGTAGAAGCAAGTAAGAGGTGTTGCACAACATGTTTATAAGCTTCT
>NW_011471371.1:0-594 GCF_000754665.1 Bison bison bison
CAGGGGGCACAGGGGGTGCACACGAGCCTGCTTTCCCCCTGGCTCGGGCTCCCCTTGTTGCTGCTCCATCTCCCCGCGCACTGTTTGTGGGGCGGGGCCTGGGGGCGGTAAGTGCTGAGGAGCCCAGCCATGACCTGGCATCCCGGCCCCCAGGGAGTCAGCCGAGCGTGTGGGAATTTTTGCAGCCGGTTCTGAGTAAGGTTCTTCCAGGAGCCTAAGTCCTCCCATGAGCCTCGAGGTGTGTCCGTAGACAGCACAGGTTTGGGGAAATTCCTCCCAACTTCCAGTCTTACGCTTAAATAAAGACACAGTTTTCCCCATGGCCTCGGATGTGAATTGTGTTTCTGGGGGTTTTGGATTTATCAAAACCCAAAAACTGGGAGTGAATGTGTTATGGGGAATTAACATGCCTGGACTGAATTGTAAAACAATTCTCAGGGGTTATTTCCCAATAACAGACAAAGACATACATCTGGAATTTTGATGTTCCTAAATATTTGGGGAGAGGGGGCTATTTTCTGTAAACCACAGATTCCTGCCACCAACAAAAGGCTGTGATCCAGGAGCTCCAGTTGGGAAACTGCACTCTAGAAG
>NW_011471372.1:0-768 GCF_000754665.1 Bison bison bison
TTTCCATTCCACATGAGACCCAGTGGACAATCCAGGCCCTGCCCACTGCATTGAGTGTGCAGCAACAATATCAACGGTAATGCCGGTGAACAACACGTATTCCTGGAATCCATCCGTTGGCTACTGACTGTGTGTGGTGGTGGTCTGGAACCTAGACCTGGAAGCTTTCTGGATGATTGCAAATGACACCAAAGTCTGAGGACGATGGAAGATCTTCACATTTCTGCAAGAGCCACACACCTCCAGAAGGAACCACAAGACTTGCCTGAAATGGTCAAGGTATAAGTATTGGACTCAACGTTGGAAGGTCTCCACCTTTGCTATGGAAGTCAAACGATCTTTCTTTGAAATGAAAATGGAGCCTACTGAACGTTCACATTCTTCTAGAGCATTTGAAAAGCCCTAACTTGTAGAAATCTGCTGTACGAGTTCCTTGAAAGCAAGACCCTCTATGTATGGATATGTCTTCATGCCTAAGATTGTGCCTCGAATATAGTGTACCCATCAACCCAGGAAAGGAAAGAATTGACTCGCCAAATATACAAAGAGATCAAAAGTGCCGAGCCAAGTGACCCCTTGAGGCTTCCAAGAGCTTTTCTGTCTTTCACACACTAAGTAAATACTGAGCACCTACGATGAGCTAGGAGGCATGTAAGAAGTTTCAGGGATAGAAGGCGGAGAGAAGAAGACACAGAGTTCCTGCTTTCACTGAGACGACTCTAATGATACATCACAGGCAGATCCTTTGAGAACCTATAGAGGGGCCTC
>NW_011471373.1:0-640 GCF_000754665.1 Bison bison bison
CTTAGATTGTGCCTCGAATATAGTGTACCCATCAACCAAGGAAAGGAAAGAATTGACTCGCCAAATATACAAAGTAGATCAAAAGTGCCGAGCCAAGTGACCCCTTGAGGCTTCCAAGAGCTTTTTCTGTCTTTCACACACTAAGTAAATACTGAGCACCTACGATGAGCTAGGAGGCATGTAAGAAGTTTCAGGGAATAGAAGGCGGAGAGAAGAAGACACAGAGTTCCTGCTTTCACTGAGACGACTCTAATGATACATCACAGGCAGATCCTTTGAGAACCTATAGAGGGGCCTCTTCCCTACACCACAAAACCTGGGTGTCAGGGAAAGGCTCTCCAGAGGCACCATTTCGTTGAGGTCCATAGGTTGAACCTAGGTAAACCAGGGTTGAGATGCAGGAAGAATTTCAGGCCGGGAAAATAGCATCTTGGAAGGCTATGTGACCAGGGAAACTTAGGACATTCAAGAAACGAAAAATGCCCTATAGGGATGGAAGCCAAAGAGTGCAGAGGGCATTCCAGGCAAAAGACATCAGAGAAGAACGTGAGGAGCAAGCCTGAAGGGAGGTGGTCGTATCTTCAATATGCTGGGAAAATACGAGAGCCGTTGGAGCAGGGAGGTGACAGCATTGACATCT
>NW_011471374.1:0-803 GCF_000754665.1 Bison bison bison
GGGAGGGATTGGGGGCAGGAGGAGAAGGGGTGACAGAGGATGAGATGGCTGGATGGCATCACTGACTCGATGGTCGTGAGTTTGAACTCCGGGAGTTGGTGTTGGACAGGGAGGCCTGGCGTGCTGCGATTCACGGGGTCGCAAAGAGCTGGACACGACTGAGCGACTGATCTGATCTGAATACAACTCAGCCATAAAAAGAAAAGTTTTTTGCCATTTCCAGCAATATGGATGGACCTGGCGCAGAGGATTATGCTAAGTGAAATAAGTAAGACAAAGAAAAATACTGTATGATATCACTTATATGTGGAATCTAGTGAATAAAAGAAAAAGAAGCAGACTTACAGATATAGAGAACAAATAGTGGTTACAAACTGGGAGAGGGAAGAGGGGAAGGGCATGATAAGAATAGGGAATTAAGAGGTACAAGCTATTAAGTATAAAATCAGCTACAAGGATATTGTACAACAAGGAAATAACAGCAAATATTTTATGATAACTATAAACTATAACTATAAAGGTTATATTTGGAATATAACCTTTACAAATTATGAATTACTATATCAGACACTGACAACATATAGCAACTATAAAAATTGATTTTTATAATAAATAAAATGGAATACCCAAAAAAGTGGGTTTTTAGCTGTAGAGGTTGCTCAGCAAACTGTTAAAGGACCAGTGTGGTTCCTCCTGACTGCTTCTAATAAAATGCAAGAAGAGGGAGCTGAACTGAAGAAGGAATTGTTGAGCAAAAAGGAACAGCACTTCAATACTTAGAAAATTTTCAGTCTCTACATTTT
>NW_011471375.1:0-520 GCF_000754665.1 Bison bison bison
AGAGAAGAAGACACAGAGTTCCTGCTTTCACTGAGACGACTCTAATGATACATCCCAGGCAGATCCTTTGAGAACCTATAGAGGGGCCTCTTCCCTCACCACAAAACCTGGGTGTCAGGGAAGGCTTTCCAGAGGCACCATTTCGTTGAGGTCCATAGGTTGAACCTAGGTAAACCAGGGTTGAGATGCAGGAAGAATTTCAGGCAGGGAAAATAGCATCTTGGAAGGCTATGTGACCAGGGAAACTTAGGACATTCAAGAAACGAAAAATGCCCTATGGGATGGAAGCCAAAGAGTGCAGAGGGCATACCAGGCAAAAGACATCAGAGAAGAACGTGAGGAGCAAGCCTGAAGGGAAGTGGTCGTATCTTCAATATGCTGGGAAAATACGAGAGCCGTTGGAGCAGGGAGGTGACAGCAATGCATCTGCATTTCCAAAAGGTCATCTTGCTCCACGTCACTAATGATTGGAGAGGCTCAACTCCAAACTCCAAGGAGGGACCACTTCACATGAGTCCGA
>NW_011471376.1:0-505 GCF_000754665.1 Bison bison bison
CATTCCAAAAGGTCATCTTGCTCCAGTCACTAATGATTGGAGAGGCTCAACTCCAAACTCCAAGGAGGGACCACTTCACATGAGTCCGGTTGGGCCTCACTGCGATGTCTGTCAATAACCAATGCTGGAGAAGATGTGGAGCAAAGGGAACTCTCCTCCACGGTGAGTAGGAATGGGCGTGGGTAGAGCCGGTATGGTAAAGATTATGGAGGTTCCCGAAGGAACTAAAAGTGGAAGTAGCCTATGGTCCAGCAGTCCGACTCCCAGGCATAGATCCACCCACGGTATAAGTGAACAAGATAGATGCCCCGTTTGGGCACATCTATCTGTGTGTGCGCGCACATGCGCATGCGCGATCGCCTCGAGGCAGGGGGTGGGGCGGGGGCCGGGGCTCTGGCTGGAGTCGGTGCAAGCCCCGGGATTGCCTGAGGCAAGCCAAAGGAGCCCCAGGTGGAGACGGGACTGCCGGTCGTCGGGTGTCCTGGAAGCCGAATGCGAATGCGGA
>NW_011471377.1:0-579 GCF_000754665.1 Bison bison bison
TTGGATCAGAGAAAAAGCAAGGGAGTTCAAGATATACATCTACATCTGATTTGGACTATGCCAAAGGTTTTGACTGTGTGGATGACAACAAACTATGGAAAATTCTTGAAAAGATGCAAATATCAGATCTCTTTAGCTGCCTCCTGAGAAATCTGTAGGCAGATAAAGAAGCAAGGGTTAGAACTGGACATGGAACAATGCACTAGATTCAAATTGGGAAAGGAGTACATCAAGGCTGTATATTGCCATGTGGCTTATTTAACTTATATTCAGAGCACATCATGTGAAATGCCAGGCTGGATGAAGCCCAAACTAGAATCAGGATTGCCTGGAGAAATATCAATAACCTCAGATATGCACTTGACATCACATATATGACTGAAAGTGAAGAATAACTAAGGAGCCTGCTGATGAAAAGAAAGAAGAGAGTGAAAAAGCTGGCTCGTAACTCAATATTGAAAAAATGAAGATCATGGCATCTGGTCCCATCACTTCATATCAAATAGGGAAAACATAGGAGAAAATGGAAACAGTATAGACTTTTATTTCTCAGGTCTACCAAAATCACTGCAGATGCTG
>NW_011471378.1:0-644 GCF_000754665.1 Bison bison bison
GATCACGTGACTGTGCCGTCAGTGATCTCGTGGCTGAGCATGCACTGATATCGTGACTGAGCATGCACTGATCATGTGCCGGGAGCCGGGGAGGCATTCCACTCTAGACAAAGGTCATGAGGAAGGAGGCTCGGCATACGCAAATGCGGGATCGAGCCTCAGGAGTCCACCCGGATATTCTCGAGCATCTCTCCCCCCCAAAAAAAAGAGTCTGCCTCCTGTAGTGCTTTGTGCTCTCACCTCTGATTTCACTGGGGGCTGTCCCCCACCACCATCTCACTCTCTCTGTCAAAGAGTTAACTTACAGCTCCAATTCATCAAGTTCCTTGTCATTCTTCCCTTTAACTTCCAGCTGAGTCTCCATCTGGAGCGCGGAACTCACCACGCTTACTAATTATGCCTGGGCTGCTAAGACCCACTCGAGAAGCTGTCTAGGGTGAGGCACCTTTCGCTATTGGAGAGGGCACCTGCGGCCTACGTAAGTGGTGCAAACTTCTTGTCTTGAAGTTTGATTGGTCTTCCGCGTAAACCAAGCTACTCAGTCTCTTTTCTCCACCGAATTTTCCTACTGAGCTCTCCTCATACTATTATTCTTGACATCTCTGATTAGCATATAAATAGTCGCCTAGGCCATCTCTCCTTCG
>NW_011471379.1:0-528 GCF_000754665.1 Bison bison bison
ACTTAGCTGTTAGGTAGCTAAGAATGTGAGGGCTCATCTGAACCTCCTTTATTTCCCCTTATTCCAGTGGAGTGGTATCAGCAGGCAACTGCAGGAAGACATTATCTATGGTTTAAAACCCTGAGGTTTTAAAACTATTGGCTTTCTCTGCAGCTCTAATTTAAACCTGAGAGGGAATATTACATGTCAAGTGAGAGTCACAAAATTTCAGATCTAGCATTTGGGGGAATCCTCTGTAAGTCCAAAACTAACGGTTATTAAAAAAAAAAATTAGTTTTTATTTATTTGGCTGTGCCAGGTCTTAGTTGTGGCATGTGGATCACAATATTGTCTGGGTGAATTCCCTGGTGGTCCAGGGGACCTGGGTTCTATCCCTGGTCAGGGAACTACATCCCACATGCCCTAACAAAGACCTGGCTCAGCCAGATAAATAAATAAAAATAAATATTTTTTAAAAATTGTCTTATATTTGTTGCTATAATTTTTGGAGCCCTGGGTCAGGCAGGCAAATCCTGTGCAGGCTCCAAC
>NW_011471380.1:0-774 GCF_000754665.1 Bison bison bison
TTAAAAAAAAAAATTAGTTTTTATTTATTTGGCTGTGCCAGGTCTTAGTTGTGGCATGTGGATCAAAATATTGTCTGGGTGAATTCCCTGGTGGTCCAGGGGACCTGGGTTCTATCCCTGGTCAGGGAACTACATCCCACATGCCCTAACAAAGACCTGGCTCAGCCAGATAAATAAATAAAAATAAATATTTTTTAAAAATTGTCTTATATTTGTTGCTATAATTTTTTGGAGCCCTGGGTCAGGCAGGCAAATCCTGTGCAGGCTCCAACTCAGCACCGCTGCTTTGGATCTGAAACATACCTTCAGAGAGGAAGAAGGCACAAACAAACAGAAACACTGAAGCTATATACTGAAAATGCCATCCATCTGCTTTAAATATTTTTTACCTTAAAATATTTTGTTGTGCCCCCTTCAAGGACAGGCTTTGAAGAACTCTGGAAATAACAGGAAGTTCTAAGAAAGTCTGTGGTGACGCTTATTTTTTTTTTAACATTTTATTTTGTGTTGGAGTATAACCAATTAACAGTGTTGTGGTAGTTTCACATGAACAATGAAGGGTCTCACCCATACATATACATGTATCCATTCTCCCCCAGCCAGGCTGCCATTGAGCACAGTTCCTTGTGCTATATCATGGGGTCCCTGTTGGTTATCCATTTTAAGTATAGCAGTGTGTACCTGTCCAAGTCAATTCTAAAGGAGATCAGTTCTGATATTCATTGGAGGACTGATGCTGAAGCTGAAGCTCCAATTCTTTGGCCACTCGAAGCG
>NW_011471381.1:0-526 GCF_000754665.1 Bison bison bison
GAAACGAAGGAAAGAGAAGGGTAGCGAAAAATGAAGGGGGAGAAAAAAGTGAGAAAAGCAGGAAGAGAGGAAGAGAGAGACTGTAAGAGACGCTGTGACCAGGTGCCCTGGCGAGCTCCCTCCCCCTCTGCGCAAACCTTTAAAAAACAAACAAACAAAAAAACTTATCCACCACTTTCTGATTTAAGGCCATTGCTGCCGCCTCTGTTTGCGCCTTCCAGGGCCCAAGAGTTCCCCACTTTGCCCCCAAAGCCTCTCAAAGTGTTGCCTAAGACTGAGGAAGATAAAAAGTTTTTTGAACAGTGGAGATTTTAAAACAGACTGCGTGCACAATATGCAGTGCTCCTTGGAGAACAATATTAACCCCTGATATGCCGGTTGCTCTGATTCCAATGGGAGTGGCTGGCCCCCTGCCTGAGGGCATTGTAGGACTTGTGCTAGGGTGTAGCTCGCTTTCTTTTCAAGGAATTTGGGTGGTGTATGGTGTAGTAGATTCTGATTATATTGAGAATTAAAGTTTTGATCT
>NW_011471382.1:0-640 GCF_000754665.1 Bison bison bison
GAAAGTAGTGGCAGGAAAAAAGAGCCTGGGGAGTGTGCAGAGAAAAAGTCCACTACATCTGCAGTTTGTGAAAAGTAGAAAATGTACCAGGAAGGAGAAACTGTACTTAATTAATTGAGATATCTAGCTAAGGAGATTTCCAGCCAAACAGCCAAAAGTGCTTCCTGATTTCTTCTTGCTGCCTATAGTAAAATATAAAGGGAAATTTAAAAAAATATTTAAGAGAAAGACTATTAAAAATAAGACAAAACTTGCTGAATGGGAAATTTTCTAGTCTTTTAACATGACAGAGGATGCTAAAATTAATGGCTCTCAAGCAAGGTTCTATCCAGGGCATTGAGATAAGGTGGTCTAAATATAACATTTTATAGCACCTATACATCAATTCTTATTCCTTTATTTATTTTAATAAAGGTGGTCTAAAGATGAGTGTGACTGTAAAATTCTTTGTTAAGCCTCAGAAAGCTGGAAGGGGATGCTTCATGGCATTATTTAGGCAGGCCAATGCCCTCCAAAGAGTTTAGGGGTGTCACTCAGAGATCATTTCAGTCACACAATAAGACTTCTACCAGGTTTCAGGGTGTTATCCCTCAGCTATCTCAGCAGAAAACCAAGACAGACTAGGCCTTATTATGAAGAC
>NW_011471383.1:0-504 GCF_000754665.1 Bison bison bison
TCACGCAGCTGAGCAGGGACTAATCACACAGCTGATCAGGCACGAGTCACGCAGCTGAGCAGGGATTAAGCATGCTGCTGAGCAAGCGCTAATCCCTTGATTCAGCAGACCCTGATCACGTGACTGAGCAGGCCCTGATCACGTGGCTGAGCATGCACTGATCACGTGACTGAGCATGCACTGATCACGTGACTGAGAGGCACTGATCACGTGACTGAGCATGCACTGATCACGTGACTGAGAGGCACTGATCACGTGACTGAGAGGCGCTGATCACGTGGCTATCATGCACTGTATCACGTGCTTCAGGAGGCAATAATCAATGAGCTGAGCAGGCACTAATCACTTGGCTAAGAAGGCACTATTCACGGAGAGGAGCAGGAAATCGTCAAGGAGCTGAGCAAACTGTAATGAAGTGGTTAAGCAGACTCTAAACACGTGACGCAGCAGGCTCTACACCCGTGACTGAGCAGACACAATTTGGGCAGCTCAGCAGACACCAAT
>NW_011471384.1:0-670 GCF_000754665.1 Bison bison bison
CTACCCTGTACTGGTCACGTGATTGATCATGCACTGATCACGTAATTGATCATGAACTGATTACCTGACTTATCAGTGCACTGATCACGTGGATATCATGCACTGCTCACGTGGCTGAACAGGCAATGATCACGTAGCTACCATGTACTGGTCATGTGAGATCATGCACTTATCACGTAATTGATCAGGCACTGACCACGTGGCTGATCATGCACTGATACCCTGACTGAGCATGGACTGATCCCATGACTAATATGTAGTGATCAAGTGACTTAATGGTGCTGATCATGTGACTGCTCATGCGCTGATCATGTTTGCTATCATACACTGATCATGTGCCTCTGGAGGCAATGAACAAAGAGCTGAGTAGTCAGGAATCAGTCAGCAGGCATTAATCATGGAAGTGAGCTGGGAGGAATCATGCTGCTCAGCTGGCAATAATCAAGTAGATGAGCAGGCAGGAATTACGCAGCTCAGCTGGCAATTGTCAAACAGATGAGCAGAGAGTAATCACGCAGCTCAACACGCCCTATTCACGTGGCTGATCATGCACTGATCACGTGGCTGATCATACACTGATCACGTGCCTGGTCATGCACAGATCACTTGACTAATCATGAACTGATCACGTGACTGATCATGCACTGATCACGTGACTGTTCATGCACTG
>NW_011471385.1:0-856 GCF_000754665.1 Bison bison bison
AGGCTAAACAGCTGCTGCTGCTAAGTCACTTCAGTCGTGTCTGATTCCGTGCGACCCCATAGACGGCAGCCCACAGGCTTCCCGTCCCTGGGATTCTCCAGGCAGAACACTGGATGGGTTGCCATTTCTTCCCCAATGCATGAAAGTGAGAAGTGAAGGTGAAGTCGCTCAGTCGTGTCCGACTCTTAGCAATGCCATGGACTGCAGCCTTCCAGGCTCCTCCGTCCATGGGATTTTCCAGGCAAGAGTACTGGAATGGGGTGTCATTGCCTTCTCCAAAACAGAAGAAAATTCAAATTTGAATTCAATAAAATTCAGAAATTTTTATGAAAAAAAAAAAAACTCTGCCAAAGTAGTCATAGATGGAACATACCTCAATATAATGAAAGCCTAATATGACAAAACCACTTCAAACATTATTATCAATAATCAAAAACTTAAACATTTCCTTTAAAATCAGCATTAAGACAAGGGTGCCCATACTCATCACTACTAGTTTTGGAAATTCTAGCCACACTTTTCAAAGAAAAAAAGATATAAAAGAATCCTGATTGGAAAAGAAGAGGTAAAACTCTCTATATTTGCACATGATATTATCCTTTACACAGAAAACCCAAGAGATGCCACCAGAAAATTACTGGAGTTAATCAATGAATAGAGTAAATGTGCAGGGTATAAAATTAATACACAGAAACCCTTATATTCCTATACACTAACAATGAAAATTCAGAAAGAGAAATTAAGGAATAATCCTGTTCATCATTGCAATGAAAGGAATAAAATAAACTAGAAATAAATTTGCATAAGAAGACAAAGGGACTTCCCTGATAGCTCAATTGGTAAAGAAGCTACCTTC
>NW_011471386.1:0-537 GCF_000754665.1 Bison bison bison
CCTGCCCGCTTGGCGCCCAGCTCCCCGTCGGAGCCCCTTCCCTCCGCGGTGGTGTGGGGGGGAAGGGTGCCCGGGAACGCGGGTTCGGGTAGGGGCCGCCCCCAGCGGATGGGCTGGGGCGAGAGGACGGGGTCCGGCGGGGCCGGCCGCACCGGGTGTGTGAGGGTTGGAGGGGCGGGGGCGGGCTCTGCCCCGCGTCTCGGGGGAGGACGCGGGGGGGTGGTCGTCTGGCGTCGGCGGGGCCCTCCGGGGCCGGCGGTCGGCCGGCGCGCGGCGGGGCACCCCCTGCGGTCACGGGCCGGCGGCGCCGAGGCCCGCGTGCGGCCGCGGGCCCGGTGGGGGGACGCGGCGGTTGGGGGTCGACGTCGGGGCGTTGGCCCGTGGGGCGTGCCGTGCCCCTCGCCCGCCTCACCCTTTCCAGGTACCTAGCGCGTCCCGGCGCGGAGGTTTAAAGACCCCTGGGGGGGGGTGTCGCCCGTCCGCCTTGGGGTTCGGGGCGGTCGGGCCCGCGGGGAGTAGTCGGGAGCTGCCTCCCGT
>NW_011471387.1:0-599 GCF_000754665.1 Bison bison bison
GGGGGTCGACGTCGGGGCGTTGGCCCGTGGGGCGTGCCGTGCCCCTCGCCCGCCTCACCCTTTCCAGGTACCTAGCGGCGTCCCGGCGCGGAGGTTTAAGACCCCTGGGGGGGGGGTGTCGCCCGTCCGCCTTGGGGTTCGGGGCGTCGGGCCCGCGGGGAGTAGTCGGGAGCTGCCTCCCGTCTCCCCCCAGACCCCGCGTCCCCCGAGGGGACGGGGTGGCGCGCGGCGTGGCGCGCCACGGTCACTGCCGCCGCGGCCGTCGGGAGGGGGCTACCCGACGGCCGTCGTGTGGGCCGTGGCCGTGTGCGGCGGCGCGTGCGCGCGCTGCCCCGCGTCCCTGGGGGAGGGTTGGGGGCCCCCCCGGGCGCCTGTGGGGTTGTCCGAGCCCGCCCTGGCGGCTTGGCGCCGGACGCCCCGTCGTGTGGACCCTTTCCCGACCCCTCCGTTCTGCTGTTTTCTGTCTGACTTGGCCGGCCAGAGGCAACCCCCTGCCCCAACTCCCACCTCCGGGGAGGGAGGCGGGGGTGGGTGGGATGTGCCGCGCCAGGGGCGGGTGTCCCGCCGAAACGAAACCCTTGAAAACCTCATACGACTCT
>NW_011471388.1:0-681 GCF_000754665.1 Bison bison bison
GAAGAAGCCCCAAATGGCATGAGCTGCTGTTTGAGACGCTGGCCCTTCACATCTCTGGCCGGAGCCTTGAGCTCCAGGCGGCTCAAAGCCCTGGGGGGGGTGGTCTGGGACTGCTGCAGGGAAAGGACGCCAAGAGGGCACGGAGGAGTTGGGGAGGGGCGTGGGAAACGGAGGCAAGGAAAGCGAGGGATCTAGGTGGAGGCATTGGAGAGAGCATCCGGTGTCCCGCCATGCCTCGCAGGAGCCGGCGGGGGGAATTGAGGTCAAGGGACGTGTGGAATGTGAAAAGGCGGGAAAACCCAGAGCGGTTTGGAAGGCAAGGCAGGCTGGGCAAGGGTGCGTGGCCGGCCACGTCAAAGGGACCCCAGGGGAATTCCCGGGCAGTTAGCTCTCTGGGCACTGCTGACGGCCCCTGGGCCCGGGGTTGACCCCACCGCTGCGTGGGAGGGCCACAAACCAAAGCCCCCGAACTGCCCGCCCAGCCCAACGGTGGACCTTGGGGGTCTGGGGCACGGGCCGGGCCCGTGGAAGCCCACTGGCTCCACTGGGTTCTTGTCCAGGGTCTCTCCTGCGAAAGAGGCCAGGGGCGTCCCCTCCATCTACGCACCCACCCCTATTTACATAAATAGGGGCGGAGCCGCCTCCCGCTCTCCAAGGTCCTGAGCGGCTGGGTCCCGGCCC
>NW_011471389.1:0-952 GCF_000754665.1 Bison bison bison
TAATCCCACCAACTCATTTTCAGTATTATACGTGGGCCAGGAACTAGGCCAGTCTTTTCCAGCAATGTTAAGAGACATCTGTTCCTGTGTCTAATAGCCCTGACATTTTATTTTCTTGAATTAAAAGATCTTTTAAAGGCCTTGGAGCTGTAATTTCCTGCACCCAAAAGGCTAGATCACTAAATCTAAATGCTCTGTGTCTCTTAGCTTGAGAAGTCGAGGTTTTTCTTGTCTAATAGTAAGGTAAAAGCAAAAACTGTGTTACTCTTTGACCTTTATTAATTTGCACAGTTTTGGTAGGCAGCGAGATCAAAACTTTAATTCTCCAATATAATCAGAATCTACTACACCATACACCACCCAAATTCCTTGAAAAGAAGCGAGCTACGCCCCAAGACAAATCTTACAATGTCCTCAGGTAGGGGGCCAGCCACTCCCGTTGGAATTGGAGTAACCTCGTCAAGGGTTAATATTGTTGCTAAATCCCCTTACCGTTTGGCTTTTCTCTTAGCCTGGGTGAGACCCCCCTGACGGGGGTTTTCTCCAAGGAGCACGCTCTGCATATTGTGCATGCAGTCTGTTTTAAAAGCTCCACTGTTTAAAAAACTTTTTTATCTTTTTCAGGCTTAGGCAACACTTTGAGAGGCTTTGGGGGCGAAAAGTGGGAAACTCTTGGGCCCTGGAAGGCGCAAACGGAGGCGGCGGCTATCGCCCCAAATCAGAAAGTAGTGGATACATTTTTTTAAAAGTTTTGCGCAGAGGGGGAGGTAGCTCGCCAGGGCGTCTGGCCACAGTGTCCTGTAAGTCCTCTCCTCTCTCCTCTGCTGATTTTTTCTTCCTTCTTCTCTTTAAATCTTTCTCAAGTTTTCTTTCCCTCACTCTATCTTTTTTCCTTCCTCTTCTCTTCTCTTTTACTTTCTATCATTTCCTTCTTGTTTCCCTCTTTCATTCT
>NW_011471390.1:0-723 GCF_000754665.1 Bison bison bison
TCGAGAGGAACACTGAGGGTTTCCGGCACCCCCTCCTCTGAGCCCTTTCTCCCCTCCTGATCTGGACAGGAGGGTCGACTCCCCTGCTTTGTCTGGAAGGGGTTCCCGACCTTCCGGTCGCACCTCAGGATGAGGCCGGTCTCACGAAGACATTCCAGACGTGGCCTCGTGGGTGGTTCCACATTCCGAAAGACCCCGATATCCCGGTCCCCTCTTGAGAAGAACCCGATGCCCGGACACCTCTCCGAACTCCACCCTGTGAATGAATTCAACACGAAGGGGCAGTTTTTCCGTGCATCGTTCGGAAAAAAATCCAGGTTCCAAATACAGCTCGACAAGCGGCCTCTCTCCCCGGGGACATCTCGAGAGGCAAGCAGAGTTCCATGCCTCCACCCCAGACGAGGCCTGACTCTCCTGTCCCCAGTCTGCAGGGACCCTGCGATCGGAGTCAGAAATCAGAGGTACCCTGCGGTTCCTGCCTCAACTGGAGATGAGGCCCTCTTCCAATGCACCAAACCCAGTGGAGTCCCGAGAGGCCCCTCCCACCTCCAGTTTCCCTGGCTTCTCAGAGCCACCATGAGAAGCCCCCTGAGGTCACCTGCGCAAGTCCAGGGAACCCAGGGTTTCCTGCCTCAACCCAGGAAAGACCTCGAGAGACCTTCTTCAACACGTCTCGAGGCCAGATTCCCCTACATGGCTCAGGAGCAATGACGCGCTCCCCCT
>NW_011471391.1:0-577 GCF_000754665.1 Bison bison bison
ATTTGAATGAAGCTATCCGGCGAGGCCCTGCAGGGGGAGGGTGGGGGAAGGTGGGGGTGGGGCCCACAGACAATAGCCCCTGCCTGCAGGGCCTGCTGGCCTGCCGGCCTGCCGGCCTGCCGGGCTGAGGGGGGCCCTTTGGCGGCGGCGGCGGCGGCGGCGGCGGCGGCGGCGGCGGCGGGGCCACGACCCCGACTCCGGCAACTCGATCCCTTCAAGGAAACTTCGTGGGGTGACTCCTGTCCAGGGAATACATCCAGATGGGCCTGTTTCTGAAAAAGGCCCGAGTCACAGTTGTGACAGGTTCTCTGGATCTCTTGACACATGGATTGACCTGCACCCTCCCATCCTGTCAGACCCTTTGGACACGCTTGAAGAGGTCTTTGGCCTCGGCCAGAAAACAAGCCGAGATAAACAAACACGTTTTTTGTCTGTGTTTTTGAACAGGGCGGAAGATGATGCGTGGCCGTGGATTGGAGAGAAACCTACGCCTCTCACACGCCTGAAGGCAGGAAGTTCTCAGGGGGACGGAACCTGCCTTCACTTCTCAGGGGGACTGGGACGGTCCCCTCGCCTC
>NW_011471392.1:0-685 GCF_000754665.1 Bison bison bison
TCCAGTTTCCCTGACTTCTCAGAGTCACCATGAGAAGCCCCCTGAGGTCACCTGCACAAGTCGAGGGAAGCCAGGGTTTCCTTCCTCAACCCGAGAAAGACCTCGAGAGACCTTCTTCAACACGTCTCGAGGCCAGGTTCCCCTACCATGACTCGAGAGCAATGACGCGCTCCCCCTCGCCACTCGCATGGAGACCCGACTTCCCTGGCGCCCCACGAGAGGCTCACTGACCTCGCCGTCGTACCTCGTGTGAAACCGCACCTGGGGCCGCCGCTCGAGAACCACCCCGAGACTCCCCCGTCATCGCGGAGATGAGGGCCTGCGTCTCCTGCATGGCCTAGAGGCCAACCTCGCGACCTCTCTCCAAACGCCTCAGGAGGCTTGACTCCCATTAGTCCACCCAGGGAGCTCCAAGAGATACCCGTCGCGACTCGAGAGCAGAGCGGGGTTCTTTGCTTCCACTCGAGATGAATGCCTGTCTCCCCGGGTGCGTCTGCAATGCAACCCCGAGATCCCGGTCGCCCCTGGAGAGGAACATTGGCTTCTGGACACAAGCCTAGATGAGGTCTATTGGCCCTGCAGTCACTCGAGAGCAATCCCCAGCTTTCATTCGCAACTCGAATGGAAGATTGGACTTCCCTGGGCCAACACAAGGGGCATCCCGAATTCCCCGTCGTAACTCGAG
>NW_011471393.1:0-594 GCF_000754665.1 Bison bison bison
AACCCACTCCAGTGTTCTTGCCTGGAGAATCCCAGGGACGGGGGAGCCTCGTGGGCTGCCGTCTATGGGGTTGCACAGAGTCGGACACGACTGAAGTGACTTAGCAGGGTCTTATAAAGGGTTTTTGTGAGTTTCATCACAGTGATGCCCTGTGAGGTCAGAGCAAGAAAAGAATCAGTCGTGGCTGCCCTCAATCTTTCCCAGCATTAGGGTCTTTTCAAATGAGTCAGCTCTTTGTGTCAGGTGGCCAAAGTATTGGAGTTTCAGCTTCAACATCAGTCCTTCCAATGAACACCCAGGACTGATCGCCTTTAGGATGGACTGGCTAGATCTCCTTGCAGTCCAAGGGTCTCTGAAGAGTTTTCTCCAACAACACAGTTCAAATGCATCAATTCTTTGGCACTCAGGTTTCATTAAGTCCAACTCTCACATCCATACATGACTACTGGAAAAGCCATAGCCTTGACTAGACAGACCTTTGTTGGCAAAGTGATGTCTTTGCTGTTTAATATGCTGTCTAGGTTGGTCATAACTTTCCTTCCAAGGAGAAAGCATCTTTTAATTTCAGGGCTGCAGTCACCATCTGCAGTGATT
>NW_011471394.1:0-517 GCF_000754665.1 Bison bison bison
AGATACACGATCCAGGTAGAGATCGATCGATAGGGAGATCTAGGTGTCCCAGGTAGCCCCAGGCATGAACACAGTCTTACATCGTGATCGCATGGATGGGACTTAGGGAGTGATGCCCAATGAAGAAGTCAGGTAGAGAAAGAAAAAGAGTTTCTCCTGTCACTGACATGCCATGCAAGGCCACCTAAAACAATGAAAACGATCATCACAGAGCGGCTGGGGGAGGGAGACATGGGAAGATGCCGATGTAACGGCGGGGCCCGGGGGGGGGGGGGGGGGAACTTCACGGATAAGGTACATATATACTGTCTACGTCACAAAGAGCACGGTGATTCTAAAGAATAGTATTGGTATTATCGTCGTCTCATATTCGGAGAAGGCAACGGCACCCCACTCCAGTCCTCTTGCCCGGAAAATCCCGTGGACGGAGGAGCCCGGTAGGAGCCCGGTAGGCCGCAGTCCACGTTGTCGCACAGAGTCGGACACGACGGAGCGACTTCCCTTCCCGTTTTCCCTT
>NW_011471395.1:0-873 GCF_000754665.1 Bison bison bison
GTGTTTTTTTTTTTTTTTTAACTAAATTCATTTGGTATATTGATTTGAATTCTTGTGTCGTCTTTTATACACAAACCTAATACATAGTAAAAAAAGTACTGTCTTGGACTCTTTATCGTGGAGTGACACTTTAAAGACTCTTTTGGCAAGCAATCTGCATGCAAGGTCATTTAGATTTCTGTCATTGTTTCCTTTGAACTATCTTTTTGTATATTAAAAAAATTGTGGTAAAATACACCTAATGTAAAATGTATTAATATCATCTAAATCATTTTCAAGTGTGCAGTTCAATAGTATTAAGTTTGTTTACATTTATGTGCAACCAATCTCCAGAATTTTTTAAACTTGCAGAGTGAAACTCTATAACCATTAAACAATGCTCCATGTCTACTTCTTCTTAGTTCCTAGAAACCACCATTGCCATATTTTCTTTATTTTTTCTTTTTTTACTTTTTGCCCCTGCTACAAGGCATGTGGGAACTTAACTCCCTGACCAGGGGTTGAGTCTGTGCTCCCTGTGGTGGAAGGGCAGAGGCTTAACTGTTGGACTGCTAGGGAAGCCCCATTGTATTGTATTTTCTGTTTCTCTGGGTTTGAGTACCTAGAGACTTCCTGTAGGTGTAATCAATCACACAGCATTTGTCTTTTTCTTACGGGATTATTTTAGTATTATGTCTTTTAGGTTTATACAGGTTATAGGACATGCCAGAATTTTCTTTTTTATGTCTCAGTGATATTCTGTTGTGTACATGCATCACATTTTGTTTATCCAGTCATCTATCAGTGGACCTTTGAGTTCGCTCCACCTTTGGGCTTCTGCCCAACTAAGCCCGAGGGCCACAACTGCTGACCTGTGTGCTCCGGCGCCCATAT
>NW_011471396.1:0-718 GCF_000754665.1 Bison bison bison
TGCTCCTTGGAAGAAAAGCGATGACAAACCTGCTGCTGCTAAGTCACTTCAGTCGTGTCCGACTCTTTGCGACCCCCAGAGACGGCAGCCCACCAGGCTCCCACTTCCCTGGGATTCTCCAGGCAAGAACACTGGAGTGGGTTGCCGTTTCTTTCTCCAATGCATGAAAGTGAAAAGTGAAAGTGAAGTCGCTCAGTCGTGTCCGACTCTTTAGCGACCCCATGGACTGCAGCCTACCAGGCTCCTCCACCCATGGGATTCTCCAGGCAAGAGTACTGGAGTGGGGTGCCATTGCCTTCTCTGACAAACCTAGATAGCATATTAAAAAGCAGAGACATTACTTTGCTGACAATTGTCCATTTGGTCAAATCTGTGGCTTTTCCAGTAGGCATTTATGGATGTAAGAGTTGGACCATAAAGAAGGCTGAGTGCCAAAGAATTGATGCTTTTGAACTGTGGTGTTGGAGAAGACTGCTCTGAGTCCCCTGGACTGCAAGGAGATCAAACCAGTAGGTCCTAATGGAAATCAGTCCTGAATATTTATTGGAAGGACTGATTCTGAAGCTGAAGCTGCAATACTTTGGCTACCTGATGAGAAGAATTGACTCATTGGAAAAGACCCTGATGCTGTAAGATTGAGGGTGGGAGAAGAAAGGGATGACAGAGGATGAGATGGTTGGATGGCGTCACCGACTTGATGGACATGAGTTTGAGCAAG
>NW_011471397.1:0-514 GCF_000754665.1 Bison bison bison
CAAGACCCCCAGTGTGGCAAAAAGAAAACAAAACCCCAAAATGATACAGAACTGTTTTTATCACCACATCTTTCTTGTGCTTCCTTTCTCCCTACCACTCTTTCCTGTTCCCAGGCAACCACTAATTTGTTCTCTGTCCCTATAATTTTGTCAAGAATGTTATATAAATAGATTCATACAGTGTATAATCTTTTGAGATTGACTTTTTTCGTTTAGCATAATACCTTGAGACCCATCCAAGTTGCTTCATGTACCAGTAGTGACTGTTTTTAATTGCTGAGAAGTATTCCATTACAGAGATGTTCTGCAGTTTGTTTAATCGTCCACTGAAGGATACTGAGTTGTTTCCAGCTTTTTGCTATTGCAAGTAAAGCCGCTCTGAACATTCATGTACAGGTTTCTGTGCTTACGTAAATTTTCCTTTCATGTAAATAAATGCCCAGGAGTGTGATTGCTGGGTTGCAGGATAAGCATGTATTTGAATTTTTAAGAAACTACTCAGCTATTTTCCATA
>NW_011471398.1:0-591 GCF_000754665.1 Bison bison bison
GAATGTTATATAAATAGATTCATACAGTGTATAATCTTTTTGAGATTGACTTTTTTTCGTTTTAGCATAATACCTTGAGACCCATCCAAGTTGCTTCATGTACCAGTAGTGACTGTTTTTAATTGCTGAGAAGTATTCCATTACAGAGATGTTCTGCAGTTTGTTTAATCGTCCACTGAAGGATACTGAGTTGTTTCCAGCTTTTTGCTATTGCAAGTAAAGCCGCTCTGAACATTCATGTACAGGTTTCTGTGCTTACGTAAATTTTCCTTTCATGTAAATAAATGCCCAGGAGTGTGATTGCTGGGTTGCAGGATAAGCATGTATTTGAATTTTTAAGAAACTACTCAGCTATTTTCCATAGAAGTTCTACCATTTTACATTCTACCAGCAGTGTATGAGAGACGTATGTTCTCAGCATTCTTACCACCGTTTGGTATTTTCACTTGTTTTTTATTCAGCTTTTCTCAGATGATGTGATATCTTACATGATTTCAATTTGCTATTTCCCTTATGACTAATAATATTGAACATCTTCATGTGCCATTCATGTATCTTCTTTGATAAAATGTCTGTTCATGTCTATTGTTC
>NW_011471399.1:0-795 GCF_000754665.1 Bison bison bison
TGACATTTTTTTAGAACTTTCAAGCAGCTGAGGCATTTAAAGGCTGTGTGAGTTTTTGGTTCTGGCTGTCCATCTCCTATATGCTGTCCATAGTAGAAGTCACAGAGTAACACAATCAGATTGCCTTCTGTGGGATCAACAATCTTGTTTTGACTTGCTACACTTGGAAAGTCAATTTTTGTCAGTCCATTTTACCCTAAAGCACTTATAGGCTTGCAATGGACATTGTCCTTTGGAAAATGTGTTGGACAAGATTCTCCATTCTGAACATGGCTTAATGAGGTATGAACACTCTCTGGTGTGCTTTGCTGAGTAGTCACTGTTTGAAAAATATCTGGAGGGGACAAAGCTAAAGAATGTTCTCCTATAATTCCATCACTGAGTTTAGGCCTTTTGGGATTTGTGCTATTTGTTTCAGAAGTGGAAAGTCACTTTGATACATGAGGACTTTTTATCCATAGCTCCTGCATAACTGCTGTTTCTACTGGATGCTGCAATGAACTTGTGAAGGTAATCAAAGGAGAACATAACTCTGAAAAGCTATTAGGCACTATTTGTGGTGAAAATTTTTTAGAATCTGCTTTGGACAAAGGCTCAATAAAAATAGGACTATCTGTTGATCTTGATTCAGAGACAGAAAGTGGCAAGACAGTCTTTGCTTCTGATGCAGGAGTCACATGATTAACAGGCTGTAATTTCTGAGCATTATCTTTTCTGAAGTGGCCATACTTTTTCTCCTTGAACAAGAATCTGGGGTAACTCTGTTCAGTATGTTTGAAATGACTGGTTTTGAAT
>NW_011471400.1:0-578 GCF_000754665.1 Bison bison bison
AAAAGCAAATAGATAAAAAGGGACATATTTAAAATGACTATCTTTGCATTTTCATTCTACTTACTATGAATGTAAATCCCTAAATTAATATAACCACGGCTAATATTCAGCCAGAATTCATTGGTATGGCTGAGCAGCCTCTGCTGATTTTTGATTGGTTGATAGCATTGCCAGTTGTTAAACATTTTTAATATCACCCTGGATAAAATTCAAGGTCTTCAAACTTTTAAAAAGATCTTGTTAATTCTTTTCTTTTACCATAACTAATAGAAGCCTGTATTTCAAAGGTCACTGATATTTGCAAAGATCACTAATTATCTCTCTACTCCAATCAGCCAAACTATAGGGTCAGGCATGGTTTTACCATGCTCCTTGTTGTACATTGCTTGATGCTATCAGGCATTTAATAAATATTTTCTAAATGAATAAATGGTACTCACTGGTTTTCTCTTTTGCCCAACAACAAACTTATTCCATAAATCCACTAGATTATATGGTAACCTTTACAGCTCCATGAAAGCCACAGGAATTAAGTTTGAAGGGGATATTTCCAGTTTATTTTATTCAGTTTCTCTCTC
>NW_011471401.1:0-671 GCF_000754665.1 Bison bison bison
CTGGGTCAGTTTGATTTCTCAAGGGAAATTTAATATGATTTTTCCTTACCTTAGTGAGATTAAATATCTTTTTAATGTGGTTAGTGTATAGTCCCATATCTTTCTTGTCAAATGGCTGCTCATGTCTTTTAAACATCTCTTAATAAAGTGAATGTCCAGTAGTACATCTTTCTTAGAAACTGTTGGCTCGTGTGTTTTTCACATTTTTCTATCATTCTTTAGGTTCTTTGTTATAAAATTTTAACAGTCATCTTTTGGGTTTGTTATGGTGCTTTTTTTTTTTTCCACTCTTAAAATTTTAAGCAGTGTCATGCATCCAGGGTGAATAAGGAACCAGTGAACACCAGGAAGTGAGCGCTTCACAGGAAAGCCAGGAAGTCCCACTAAGACAAAGAAATTTGTACCCCAGGGCACACCTCAGGCTGGCTGACCCTGCTTGTCAATTAGGAACACAAGGACTGAGATGAAGCCGACACCTCATTCCCCTTTCCTCCAGAGGCAACCACCTCAATGAGAGACCTTGGGAACTAGGTGAGGATACATGATTACACAGTGTTTCTTCCAAGAAGCTGGAATCTTGTCGTAGCTCTTCATGGAAATGAATTCCAGCATGGTCTCAATGGTGACGTAAGCAGCAATGGAGGTACCAGCTGGAAAACAGATGAGAAAAG
>NW_011471402.1:0-608 GCF_000754665.1 Bison bison bison
CTATTATCAAAAATCACAAGGCTCACACTGACACAGACATCAATCCAGACAGACAAGACAAGACATCTTCCAGTTTTCCGCCTGAGATGGAAAAGATTTCTTTGAGCCGTTTTTTCTGGGGAGTGGGGGGTGGGGCTGGCGGCCAGGCAGGCTTTGGGAAGGAGCTCATGGTTTGGAATTGCATATGAAAAGAACCAGCTTTCCGGGTTCCAAGGAATCAAAGTTTCCTTGCAAACCAACTTTGTCCGGTTCTAGAGAATATCATGGCCCTCCTAGGTCAGGTCATCTTTCCTTTCCGTAGCCCTCGTTTGATCCCTGAATTCTAGACAGCTTGGATTGCCTCTGTGGGCTGGATGGATTGTCCTCCCGTTTCACCGGGCGGCGGCAGCGAGGTCCCAGAGGCTCTCCTGGAACCGGGCGTGGGGGCGGGGCTCACCGGGAGCCCGTGGTGAAGGTGGGCAGCGCACCGGGAGCGCGCCCGGGGCGGGGCGAAGCCGGGCGGCGCGGGTCGGGAACCGTGTCGCGGCGGGGATGGGGGGCGGTCCCAGTTGTGCTCCGGGGATCCCCACTGCGGCTGGGGAAGACACCGGGAGCATGGCAGGGGCGGG
>NW_011471403.1:0-1002 GCF_000754665.1 Bison bison bison
GGGCGGCGCGGGTCGGGAATCGGGTCGTGGCGGGGATGGGGGGCGGTCCCAGTTGTGCTCCGGGGACCCCCACTGCGGCCGGGAAGGCACCGGGAGCATGGCAGGGGCGGGGCGGCGCGGGGCGGGGGTCGGCTCCTGGCCGGGGTGGGGGAGGGCTTCCCCGTTGTCCTCTCGGGGGTCGCCGTGGCGGCTGGGAACGCCCACTGCGTGCGCTCCTGGGTCCCGAAGGATCGGCATCCAGTGGGCGCGGCGGAGGGGTGCGGACCACAGGTCAGGGAACTGGGACTGCGTGGAGCAGGGAACCACGTAGTCCGCCCTCTGTTGGCACAACCTGGCGGTCGCAGAAAGGCCTCGCCTTTGGGCTCAAGGCCTTTACCGCTCCACCCCTTTGCTGAAAGGTCAGAGCCGCGCGGTTTGATCCTCTGTGGGTTTTTTCCCTTTGCCTTTCTTTTCCCAAGCACCCGAGTGTCCGCTGGAAGTCCAAGGGCCAGAACCCTGAACTCTGGCCGGCTGGCCCAGCCCTGCTTCTGGCACTTTGGAGGCCAGCGGGCCCTTGACCACCTGCTGGGATGGGAAAGGGAAGGGTCCACGAATTGCACCCTAGAAACTTAGTAGGGTGCATGGGTTTCAAAACCCGGTGGCCGCCCAGGCAGAAAACAAGGGAGGAGGGCACCCTGCTGCCCTTTCATGGCAGCATCTGTGGCTGTCCTGCTGAGGGGGCCTTTCCATGGGGACCGTGTGCAGTATAAGTTTGGTGTTTTGGAACCGAATAATTAGAACGTGTAAAAATTTTAAATGATGTGGTGGTTTGATTCAAACAAAACAAAACAAAAAACCAAGACTCCAAGTTTTTTGCAAATTTAGGTCTTAATATTGAAGGCCTGTATTCCTTCCACTGTGGCATTGTACGAAGAAATGTGTCGGGTTTTTTTTTTTTTTTAACTGTTTTTTTGTTTTTCTTTTTTTTTAGTAAAAGTATTTCCGTAAAAATGTAGGGTAAAC
>NW_011471404.1:0-558 GCF_000754665.1 Bison bison bison
TGTCAACAAAGTCAACAACTGGTTGGATGGAGTAAGTACAGGATACTAGTGGAAGGGGAGGATAACTAGCCCCCTCCTGGAGGAGCTGACATTGACATGGAAATCTGAGGATAACTGGGGCCAGGCCAGCCTAGAAAGGTTTAAATGAGAGGGAGACTGCTTGGGGAAGTCAGAGTATAAGCAAAGGTCCAGAAATGGAAGAGAAAATGACATATTCATGGAAAAGCAAATATTTCAGAATGGTTGGCAAGGAAAAGTTTAGGAGTGATGAACCCCCTGAGGGAAAAGTCATGAAAGAATTTATAGTCCATGTTAAATAGCCTGAATTCATTCAAATAGCAAGAAGGAACTATGTGAGCATTTTTCAGCAGGAAAGTGACATGATCAAGTATAAAATTTAGAAAGACTTCCTGGAATGCATATAGGATGGAGAATGCATGGGTGGGGATGAAGCGATCAAGTTAAAAACAAGCATGTCAGTTGGAAGTCTTGTGTGTTAATTATAGACTAGAAACTATGCTATTCTAAGAAAACTGAGTGGATAGGGAGAGAAGTAGG
>NW_011471405.1:0-720 GCF_000754665.1 Bison bison bison
AGGCAGGTCAGGTGGTCTGGTATTCCCATCCTTTTCAGAATTTTCCACAGTTCGTTGTGATCCACACAGTCAAAGGCTTTGGCATAGCCAGAGATCTTTAGGAAGTTCTGAAGTCTTTCTGAAGCTTAGTTTCCCCATTTGCAAGGGAGAATATTAATTATACTACCCTTCAGGTTGTGACGAGGATGGTTAATAGGTGCTCAATAAATATTAGTTGACTTGGATTCTGTCTGAATTAACATTTAAAAAAGAAAGAAAGAAAAAGGGGTACCTAAAGCCAGTGCTCTGTGAGAACCTGGAGGGATGGGGATGGGGAGGGAGGTGGAAGTGGTGTTCAGGTTGGAGGGGACACATGTATACCTATGGCCAATGTATGGCAAAACCATCATAATGTTGTAATTATCCTCCAAATTAAAAAAAATCTTCCTGCCTTGTTAGGAAGCACTTCAGGTAAGAGGTAACTTGGTTGTGATTTAGGAAAAAAAGGACCAAAAAAGAAACTACTTGTGAATTCCAGGCCTGGTTTATCAAGTTAAAATTATGTTTGCTCTGATTCATTCATGAATGAATCCATGAATCCACTTCCCCAGTGGCTCAGTGGTAAAGAACCTGCCTGCAATGCAGAGAAGTGGATTCGATCCCTGGGTCAGGAAGACTCCCTTGGAGGGAGGGCATGGCAACCCACTCCAGAAAAAAAAATAAAGACGTTCTCTCAGTACC
>NW_011471406.1:0-513 GCF_000754665.1 Bison bison bison
ACATTGCTATCAGTCAGCAGTGAACTTAGCCCAGGTTGCGTGGTCCTGTTTTGTTATTCCATTTGTCACTTCGCTGAGACCAGTAACAAACCTTGTTTCTTTCCCTAAAGATCATGGGTCCTTCAAGTGAAGTATTTCTGAGTCTTCAATGGTAACCATTGGGATAGGACTCTCAGCCCTTTAGTTATAGCGGTCTCTTGTTTAATCCTCCGTCACACTGCTGCTGCTGCTGCTAAGTTGCTTCAGTCGTGTCTGACTCTGTGCAACCCCAGAGACGGCAGCCTACCAGGCTCCCCGTCCCTGGGATTCTCCAGGCAAGAACACTGGAGTGGGTTGCCATTTCCTTCTCCAATGCATGAAAGTGAAAAGTGAAAGTGAAGTCGCTCAGTCGTGTCTGACTCTTAGCGACCCCATGGACTGCTGCCTACCAGGCTCCTCCATCCATGGGATTCTCCAGGCAAGAGTACTGGAGTGGGGTGCCATTGCCTTCTCCGTCCGTCACACTACTGTTGG
>NW_011471407.1:0-884 GCF_000754665.1 Bison bison bison
GGAACCTTCTTGCTTTTTCAATGATCCAAGATTGTTGGCATTTGGATCTCTGGTTCCTCTGCATTTTCTAAAACTAGTTTGAACATCTGGAAGTTCACGGTTCATGTATTAATGAAACCTGGCTTGGAGAACTTTGAGCATTACTTCACTAGAACGTGAGATGAGTGTAATTGTGTGGTAATCTGAGCATTATTGGGCACTGTGTTTCTTTGGGGTTGGAATGAAAACCGATCTTTTTCAGTCCCATGGCCACTGCTATGTTTTCCAATTTGCTGGCATATTGAGTTCAGCACTTTCACAGCATCATCTTTCAGGATGTTTAATAGCTCAGCTAGAATTCCATAACCTCCACTAGCTTTATTTGGAGTGATTTCTTTCTATGGCCCATTTGACTTCACATTCCAGGATGTCTGGCTCTAGGTGAGCGATCACACCATCGTGAATATCTGGGTCTTGAAGATCTATTTTGTACAGTTCTAGTCTGTATTCCTGCCACTTTTCTTAATATTTTCTGAGTCTTTTAGGTCCGTAAAATTTCTGTCCTCTATAGAACCCATCTTTGCATGAAATGTTCCTTCAGTATCGCTAATTTTCTTGAGGGGATGGTCTTTCCCATTCTTTTGCTTTCCTCTATTTCTTTGCATTGATCGCTGAGGAAGGCTTTCTATCTCTCCTTGCTACTCTTGAGAACACTGCATTCAGATGCTTATATCACTCCTTTTCTCCTTTCTTTTTCACTTCTCTTCTTTTCACTACCTATTTTTAAGGCCTCCACAGACACCTATTTGCTGTTTTGTCATTTCTTTTCCATTGAGGATAGTCGTGATACCTGTCTCCTGTACGAATGTCACAAACCTCTCGTCCATAGTTCATCATGCACTCTA
>NW_011471408.1:0-815 GCF_000754665.1 Bison bison bison
ACAGTTTTCCTGTGCTTTTTTAAATATCTCTATGGGCTAACATGTGAAGTAGTACTTCAATAAACATTTGTCTATTCTTAGATGCAGAGAAACCATTTTTCTAGAGAATATTCTTATTCATTCTGTACCCTCTTCACCCTGCTGGCAGTTAGGCAGGTACAATCCTAACCGCCCCACATTACGGTCTCAAATTATTTACCCTTCAGATTTATGAGCAGGATCTAAAGCGTCCTTAATCATATTCCAAAGAGAAAGGGTGTCAGTGGTTACTTTTTCTGAGCAATGCAAAAGTGTAATAAGATTTTACCTGTTTCCCTACATTTTCCCAGGTATCTAGGTTACCAGTGCCCTCTTCTGGAAACCAAACACATTGCTCTTGTACAAACGTAAAAAATGATTGAATACTAACCTTAACTTTAATTCCTCTTTTATTTAACAATTGCAAGATTACTCCTATAAAGAGCTGTCATTCTTTTGATTTGTTGTTCCCCGTGTCAGTGATTTCTGTCTTCAAGGAAAGATTCAACACTACCCACTCTTCCTCACACTACGTATCGTATGCAAGGGGGTTTGCAGCACCCTAAGTGGGACCCTGGCCGTTCCAAAAACTGGACAATGGGGAGACTTACCTTCAGGTTCCTGTTCTGGGTGCCATTTGCCAGGGTCCAGCCCCAGCAGGATTTAGGGATACTCTCAGGATGAACGGCGTTGGCAAGAGAGAAAGTAAAGGAGAGCAAAAGAGGCTGATATTCCTTAGTTTACACAGAAAGCCAATAAAGCCCCTAACACAGCACTCGCTCTGTTCATGGAGGCCA
>NW_011471409.1:0-511 GCF_000754665.1 Bison bison bison
ATCATTTTGTCTGTAAATAAATACACATTTCTTTCTTTCTTTCCAATTTATGCGTTTTAACTGATTTCTTTTAAAATGAAAGCTCCAACACTTTGGCCACCTGATTTGAAGAGGTGACTCACTGGCAAAGCCCCTAATGCTGGGAACGATTGAAGGCAGGAAGATAAGGGGACGATGGAGGATGAGATGGTTGGATGGCTATTAAAAAGAACACACTGGAATCAGCTCTAACGAGGTGGATGAAACTGGAGCCTTTTATACAGGGTGAAGTAAGTCACAAAGAAAACGCCAATACGGTATAGTAATGCATATATGTCGAATTTAGAAAGATGGTAAGGATGACCCTATATGCAAGACAGCAAAAGAGACACAGAGATAAAGAACAGGCTGTTGGGCTGTTTGGGAGAAGGCGAGGGTGGGATGATTTGAGACAATCGCACTGAAACATGTATATTACCACACGAGAAATAGATCGTCAGTCCAGGTTCGATGCGTGAGACAGGGCGCTCAG
>NW_011471410.1:0-663 GCF_000754665.1 Bison bison bison
CCTTCTAACAACTTTGTCTCAACTATTTCTTGCGGTTGGAAGCAACTACTGTTTGCCCTCCTACGAAGGAGAGTACAGATATCTTCAATGTGTTTTGGGTCTACCCTCTTTATGTATCTTTCACAACAGCTGAAACATAGAGCCTGAAAATGACACATTTTAAGTGCTTACTGAATTATCAATAAAGAAATGTAATAACCAATCAAATGCTCTACACATTACTCAACAACATTCTATAACCTGCACTACTATCATAATTCACCTTTCCTATTGACTGAGAAAATTTTCCAAGCTGATAAATATTTATTTTATTTACATGGATGTAAGAATTCTCAGGAGGCATGTATTCCGATGTTTGGAAGAATATTCCACGTTTTGATGTGACTTTTTGTGTGTGTGTGTCGTTTTGTTGTGTCAGTCAAAGTCTTTGGCATAGTCAAATAAGAGTAGCTGCTTTCCTGGAGTTCTCTTGCCTTTTTGGAGGACCCAACGGGTGTTGACAATTGAATCTCGGGTTCCTCTGCCCTTTATAAATCCAGCTTGAACATCTGGGAGCTCATGGTTCACATTCTGTTGAAGCCTGGCTTGGGGAATTCTGAGCAGTTCTGGGCAAGTGTGTCAGACATGTGCAATTAAGTGGTAGTTTGGACATTCTTTGGATTG
>NW_011471411.1:0-727 GCF_000754665.1 Bison bison bison
TGAGGGTCCAGAGATTCAGACTTGAGCCTGGAATAGACATTAAAGAGGTATTTCAAGGACTTCCCATGTGGTCCAGTGGCTAAGACTCTGTGCTCCCAATGCAGTGGTGTGGGCTCGATCCCTCGTCAGGGAACTAGATCCCACATGCCACAAGGAAGATTGATCTTATGTGCTGCAACTAAGACCCGGTGCAGTGAAATAAATACTCAATAAATTAAATATTTAAAAGAAACCTCAATTATTAAAAAAAAAGATGCAATTCTAATTTATTTTAGAAATAGCTTGTGTGTCTGCTAGTCAACAGTAGAGCTAAGGCCAGAACCTGGGGTTTCCCAATTCTTAAACCATTGTTTTTTCTTAGACATGAACCATGAATTGCTTTAGAGAATAATCCTTTCTCTTCCTCTCTTAATCCAGAATGGGGGGGGGGGGCGGGAGTGAGAAAGCTTAAAGACTTAAAAAAACAATCAGGACATCAAGAATCAAGTTATCCTGGAAGGAGGTCAAGACAGTAACCACAGAGGCTGGAGTTAAGGGGAGGAGAACCAGGCAAGATAAGGTCTTAATCTAAAGCAATTAGAGTAAGCAGGCAAGCTTTTGTTACTTGTTTTTAGCTGAACGCTGTGAACAGAAAGTTTTTTGAAATCCTTGGCTAAATCAAAACCTGCAAAGTGAGGACTTCTAACCTTCAAGAAAAAAAAGCTGAGCGTGAGACAAAAAGGTATTT
>NW_011471412.1:0-639 GCF_000754665.1 Bison bison bison
AGAATGCTGAGAGAAGAAGAAACACAGTTCCTTCTTTCACTGACTAATGATAAATAACAGGCAGATACTTTGAGAACTTCTATAGGGGCCTCTTCCCTCACCAAAAACTGGGTGTCAGAGAAGGCTTTTCAGACTAATAATTGAGTTGAGATCCATAGGTTGAACCAATGTCAACCAGGGTTGAGATGCAGGAAGAATTTCAGGCAGGTAAAATAGCATCTTGGAAGGCTACATGACAAGGGAACCTTAGTACATTCAAGAAATGAAAAATGCCCTATGGGATGGAACCAAAGAGTGCAGAGGGCATTCCAGTGAAAAGAATCAGAGAAGAAAGGGGGACCAAGCAATGAAGGGATTTGGTCATATCTTCACTATGATGGGAAAATACAAGAGCAGTTGGAGCAGGGAGGTGATAGAATTGCATCTGCATTTTAAAAAGGTCATCTTGCTCCACATCACTCATGATTGGACAGACTCAACTCCAAACTACAACGAGGTTCCACTTCACATTAGTCAGAATGGTCCTCATGGAAAAGTCTGTAGATAACAAATGCTGGAGAGGATGTGGAGAAAAGGGAACTCGCCTCCACCGTTAGTAGGAATGTGAGTTGGTAGAGCCACTATGGAAAAGAGTATGGA
>NW_011471413.1:0-511 GCF_000754665.1 Bison bison bison
GCCAGGCGTCCTTGCAGAGGGCTTAGGGGCTGGGGGTGTGCACACTGCCAAAGCCTCCCGCAGGGAGAGCTCTTTCCCAGGGAAAGGAAGCGCCCCAGGCTGCATTCCCAAGCTGGTGCTTCCCCGCCCAGACTAAGCGCCGCACGGAGGGAATCAGGGTCCCGGTGCCCCTGGCTTGGGGAGGCAGCTCCTCAGCCAGAGTGTCGCTCCGTTTGTGCCCAGAAAGCGCCTGCCAGACCGGGCCTTCCCTGGAGCTGCCCTCCCGCCTAGAGGCAGGTGGATGTGCTGTGCGGGCTTCCCCTGTGCGTTTGGGCTCCCTAGCACAGCCGCAGCGCAGGGGAACCAGCCCATGATCAGTGAGCTCCGGGCAGTACTTTGGTCCCAGGTTTGGAGCCCAATGCCCGGAACGGCGGGAGAGGAAGAGGCTGGCTGGCCGGCGGGTGCTTGCAAGCCTGTTACTGGGAAGGACCGAGTGAGCTTCCACACCGGCGGAGCTCCAGCTCTGCCGCCC
>NW_011471414.1:0-619 GCF_000754665.1 Bison bison bison
CTGATCCCTTTGCTCATCATGCACTGATCACGTGCTGATCATGCCGGGGCACGTGGCATCATGCACTGATCACGTGGCTGATCATACACTGATCATGTGACTGATCATGCATGATCACACCCCTGATCAAAAACTGATCACGTGCCTGATCATGCACTTATCACGTGACTGATCATGCACTCATCACCTGCCTGATCATGCACTGATCACGTGGCTGATTATGCACTGATCACGAAGCTGATCATACACTGGTCACGTGACTGTGCATGCACTGATCACATGGCTGATCATGCACTGATCACGTGGCTATCATGCACTGATGACGTGGCTGATCATACACTGATCATGTGACTGATCATGCGCTGATCACACGCCTGATCAAGAACTGATCACGTGCCTGATCATGCCCTTATCACCTGACTGACCATGCACTAATCACCTGCCTGATCATTCACTGAAGACGTTGCTGATCATGCACTGATCACGAAGCTGATCATACAATGGTCACGTGACTGTGCATGCACTGATCACATGGCTGATCATGCACTGATCACCTGGCTGATCATGCACTCTTCACCTGCATGATCATGCACTGATCAGTAGCTGAACATACATTGAT
>NW_011471415.1:0-533 GCF_000754665.1 Bison bison bison
AAAATGTCAGGGCTATTAGACACAGGAACAGATGTCTCTTAACATTGCTGGAAAAGACTGGCCTAGTTCCTGGCCCACGTATAATACTGAAAATGAGTTGGTGGGATTAGAGAAAGTGTTATGCGGGGTGAGAATGCTGTAGAAAAAAAAAAAAAGGTGAGGGAGAGTTTAAAACCTTGAAGAGTAGTGAGTTTCCTGTTGCTGGAAGTATTCAAGCAAAGATTAGATGGTTGCTTGTCATCTAAAAAGCTATAGACCAGATTTGGTTTACAAAACTAACTGGAGAAGCTTATAAACATGTTGTGCAACACCTCTTTACTTGCTTCTCATATTTAGGTGTGCCAAAAGTTTTAAAAACTGATAATGCCCCTTTGAAGCTGCAGAGAGATTGTTTACTAACTTTAAATGATTTCCAAAAATTATTAGGGGACATTAATTGGATATGCCCACATTTAAAACTGACTACTGCAGATTTAAAGCCTTTATTTGATTGCTTAAAAATTGATCCTAATTCCAGTTCTAAGAGAAAGTTG
>NW_011471416.1:0-563 GCF_000754665.1 Bison bison bison
GAAGTTTCAGTCAGTCGCTTTTATTCCTTTCGTTTTTATTTCTATTACTCTTGGAGGTGGAACGATAGAGGGAAGATCTTGCTGTGATTTCTGTCAGAGAGTTTTCTGCCCATGTTTTTCTGTAAGAACTTTATAGTTTCTGGTCTTCCACTTAGGTTTTTAATCCATTTTGCATTATTTTTGTGTGTGCCATTAAAAAACATTTCATTCTTTTAATGTGGTTGACCTGTTTTCCCAGAACTGCTTGTTCACGAGGTTGTCTTTTTCCCATTGCATATTTATGGCCCCTCTGTCAAAGACAAGGTGGCCGTGGGTGTGTGGTTTCATCTCTGGACTTCCTATTTTGTTCTGTTGATCTGTATTTCTGTCTTTGGCCCAGTATCTTACTATTTTGATGACTGTAGATGTGTAGTATAGTCTGAAGTCAGGAAGTCTGATTCCTCCGTTTCCATTGTTTCTCAAGAGTTATTAACTCATTGGAGGTCTTTTGTGTTTCCACACAAATTGTGAAATTATTTGTTCTAATTCATTGAAAAACACCATTGGTGTTTTATAGGGATTCC
>NW_011471417.1:0-543 GCF_000754665.1 Bison bison bison
GGGCATACCTTCCATGGTCTTTACTGATGGACACGCTTCACCCAAAGCTCTTGCAAAGTTCTTCAGAACTGTCAGTCTTCCAGTCACCCGCCACCATCAGGCGAGGTGTAGAGAACCGATGGATAAACTGGAGGAATGACTTCTTCCATGGGGTTGGATGAACTGAGGAACAGGAGGCTGAAGTGGATGCCTGACTTCTTGAGGAAAAGAGGATGGGGGGGATGGGGGGGGGGGGGCGCTGGGGCGGGGGGAGGAAGGGCGAGGACGGTCCACTTAGGAGGGCTGGTTGAACATGGACACATAAACTGTACATCCAAAGAATCCACAAGCACCTACTATATACTATGCCAGCACGGGAAAGTAGACGTATGATGTTGCATGAACCTCTCCAAGGGAAAAGACTGAACACCTGAAACGAACACGACTTTGGAAACCCACCCTGGGCTTCATTTCTGCCGTGAGGGTGCTGTCGTGTGCATATCTGAGGGGGATGGATATGTCTCCCGGCATCTTCATTCCGCTTGTGCTTCATCCACGCCCAGC
>NW_011471418.1:0-726 GCF_000754665.1 Bison bison bison
AACTCGATCCCTTCAAGGAAACTTCTGGGGTGACTCCTGTCCAGGGAATACATCCAGATGGGCCTGTTTCTGAAAAAGGCCCGAGTCACAGTTGTGACAGGTTCTCTGGATCTCTTGACACATGGATTGACCTGCACCCTCCCATCCTGTCAGACCCTTTGGACACGCTTGAAGAGGTCTTTGGCCTCGGCCAGAAAACAGCCGAGATAAACAAACACGTTTTTTGCTGTGTTTTTGAACAGGGCGGAAGATGATGCGTGGCCGTGGATTGGAGAGAAACCTACGCCTCTCACACGCCTGAAGGCAGGAGTTCTCAGGGGGACGGAACCTGCCTTCACTTCTCAGGGGGACCTCGGACGGTCCCCTCGCCTCCGCGCCGCCGCCACCCCCCCCCGACCCCGACCCTTAGCCCAGCCCCCCACGCCCGTCTCCCTAACCTCACACTCCCCACCCCACCCCCATCCCGGCCACCGAGGGGGCCCGGGAGGGATGGCTGTCTCAGCCCGGTTCTGAGATGTCACTTGTGAAACCGCTCTAGGCCGAGATGCCAGATGGCCGCCCTGCCGCTTGGTGTCCGTCTCCATCACCCATGCCCGAAAGGCACGTGAGATCACGGACAGCACATCAGATCAGATCAGATCAGATCACATCAGTCGCTCAGTCGTGTCCGACTCTTGGCGACCCCGTGAAGCGCGGCACGCCAGGCCTCCCTGTCCATCTACCAAC
>NW_011471419.1:0-588 GCF_000754665.1 Bison bison bison
ACACACACACACACACACACTCTTTATACACCTAAAAGCGGTTTAAGCTGACACTTAGCAAAGTGCTTTGGCCCAAGCAAACTAACTGGAAAGGCCTAGTAAAATATTCAAAGTGCAAACCAATCAATCAAGCATTGAGTAAATAAATACAATTTACTTGTGTTTGAATTCACACTCAGGAAATTACCTAAAATGGAGACAAGAGACTCACTACAGCTTAGTCATCTGTAGTCCTTCCACTTTTGTTCTGAGAGGGATGGTAACCCCTTGGTGATTATCACTTTCTAGCATTTTGTGAAAGCTTAGAGGATTTAAATGAATTGTGGAGGCGGGTCGGGGCAGGGGGGAAAGAGTGGGGAGAGACAAAGAGGAGGAGAAAGGAAGAGGTAACAGAGAGATTTCTCCCGGCATAGGTCTACAGCCAAGATGCCAGGTTCCTTGAATGGTGCACAGAGATTCTAGGTATCTGTGCCAGAAGTGGAGAAGGTATGGCATTCAACTCCAGGAGGAGACTCAACTCCAGGAACCCACAGAGGAAGCCAAGTGTGCTGAAACAGAGGAACCAGTACTTAGAGGGTACACCACAGG
>NW_011471420.1:0-549 GCF_000754665.1 Bison bison bison
GAGGAGGAGAAAGGAAGAGGTAACAGAGAGATTTCTCCCGGCATAGGTCTACAGCCAAGATTCCAGGTTCCTTGAATGGTGCACAGAGATTCTAGGTATCTGTGCCAGAAGTGGAGAAGGTATGGCATTCAACTCCAGGAGGAGACTCAACTCCAGGAACCCACAGAGGAAGCCAAGTGTGCTGAAACACAGGAACCAGTACTTAGAGGGTACACCACAGGTCTGTGAAAGAGCCCTTGGAGATCACATGAAAAAGGTTTCCACAAGTATAATCACAGACTAGGTAGTTGGATACAGTAGAGGAAGGATGATAACTCTATGACCTGATAATTACTGAAATAAATGAGAAAATTCCTGCACATCAGACTGTGTCAAGTAAGACAGAAACCAAGTATTAGTTGATAAAATGGGAAATTAACAAGATTAGCTGTAACTTATACATCGTGCCAAGGCAAGATAAGATACAAAACTGAAATCTTCAAATGTTAAACTAGGGTAAGACACATGTAACTGGAAAAATGTAAGGAAAAGTTCTATAGAGGCTTTAAT
>NW_011471421.1:0-643 GCF_000754665.1 Bison bison bison
GGACTGCAGCCTACCAGGCTCCTCCATCCATGGGATTTTCTAGGCAAGAGTACTGGATGGCTTGCCATTGCCTTCTCTGTAATTCTTCATAGGCCTATGCTAGTATTAATATCTTAATATTTATAAAGTAGATCATGTTATAAAAATTAAAAGTAATAATTTTATTTAAAGATAGCTTATTAGCATTCTAATGAATATCAAAATGATGTTGAAGAATTCATGAGATTAATTCTTGAGAACAGACATTTCTAATGCTTGTAATATGGGGAAAAATGACCAAAAAAATCTCAAAATAATTTTCAGTGAATATTAACATCCCACAATTGGAGAAATATAATTTCTCTGTGAAGAAATAAATATGTAAATCCCCCTTATTATTACCTAGAAACTTAAATGTACTTATTCTCATCAAATGCATAGTGAGAAGTTAGTAAACTATTTATTCCATTTGTGTTCATTTCTATAGCATCAGCCTCAAGATGAGTGAGTTTTCCACTGAAGTCTGAAGGTGAGGTGAGGCAATAGGGAACCTCAGTGCCCCCACCTCTTCTTAGGGCTAAGTGGCAAAACTAGGTGCTACACTCAGATTATTAATTTGAACAGATTGGTTCAAGGCAGGATACGATATCCCATCTAAGAATGA
>NW_011471422.1:0-687 GCF_000754665.1 Bison bison bison
GAGAACAGACATTTCTAATGCTTGTAATAAGGGGAAAAATGACCAAAAAAATCTCAAAATAATTTTCAGTGAATATTAACATCCCACAATTGGAGAAATATAATTTCTCTGTGAAGAAATAAATATGTAAATCCCCCTTATTATTACCTAGAAACTAAAATGTACTTATTCTCATCAAATGCATAGTGAGAAGTTAGTAAACTATTTATTCCATTTGTGTTCATTTCTATAGCATCAGCCTCAAGATGAGTGAGTTTTCCACTGAAGTCTGAAGGTGAGGTGAGGCAATAGGGAACCTCAGTGCCCCCACCTCTTCTTAGGGCTAAGTGGCAAAACTAGGTGCTACACTCAGATTATTAATTTGAACAGATTGGTTCAAGGCAGGATACGATATCCCATCTAAGAATGAGGCAAGACAGGGAAGAGATATGTTTGTTATCACAGGAAGTGATTTCTTTTTAGTTATTTCCTTCTAGAAAAAAATTTTTTTTATTAATAATGATCATGAATACACCTAAATGTTACTGTGGGAATGATCTTCTAGGTCTTTTTCTCAAACTTGTGTGAAGTACAAGTACTCAGTGCTGTGGTTACTGCAGTGGGGAATTGTGTCCCCCGCCCTCTGGCTGCTAAAGTCCTTAATACAGTGACGCCCTCCCTGCAAATGAGACTATATTTGGAGATAGA
>NW_011471423.1:0-529 GCF_000754665.1 Bison bison bison
AAGTTAGGGTTTTGATAGGCATTATCTTGAGTCTGCAGATCAATTTGCTGTCATGTGAATAATATACAGTTTTGTGCTCCATCAATTTATGATGTATTTTCATTTATTTAGTAGGTCTTCTTTCATATCCTTAAAACTTTCCTATGGTTTTATACTTTTTACTTATTAAAACTCTTCCCTCTATGATCAACTGCTTTTGAACTTTAAACTCATTTAACATGGGTCTGTTTCTTTACTCTAATTATACTCCATGACTCATGTCTATTTTGAGTCTGCTCATGTCTACTCAAAATGCATGGGTGCTGCTCTATTTCACTTATAACAGCTTTGCAGGACCCTTTGACATCAGATAAGGGAAGTCTTTCTATACTTCCAATAATTTGCGTTTCTCAAAATCTTTTGTCCTCACTCATTCTCCCATATGAATGTCAAATTTATCTTAAGTTCTAGAAAAAAAAAAAGATTCTACAGCAATCTGAATTGGAAATAACTGTTTCAGTTCATTTAATGGAATAGGGTCCATTATAGC
>NW_011471424.1:0-543 GCF_000754665.1 Bison bison bison
TCACTTATAACAGCTTTGCAGGACCCTTTGACATCAGATAAGGGAAGTCTTTCTATACTTCCAATAATTTGCGTTTCTCAAAATCTTTTGTCCTCACTCATTCTCCCATATGAATGTCAAATTTATCTTAAGTTCTGAAAAAAAAAAGAATTCTACAGCAATCTGAATTGGAAATAACTGTTTCAGTTCATTTAATGGAATAGGGTCCATTATAGCACTGAAAGAACCTTTATGTGTTCAACTTTTATGTTATTTATGTTTCAAGAAAGTGTTATATTTTCTTTATGGGTCCTGTGAGGGTTAATTTTATGCATCACTTCTCACCCATACCTGATCAGGTGACATTTTAATGCGAATTTAGACTTGGAATCAATGTTGGAATGGCTTAAGACATCTAGGGATATTGAGATTACTGTATTTTAATAGCACATGAGGATGGACATGAAGTTGGGGGAACGAAAGGCAGAATGCTATAGACCAAACTGTTTTCCCTCAAAATGTATATTCTGAAGCCCTAAGCACCAGTGTGACTCTATTTGGAGA
>NW_011471425.1:0-676 GCF_000754665.1 Bison bison bison
TCAAGCTTTTGAATATACCCTGTGTTGCATATTCAATCACTCACCTATGGACACTTGAATGGGTTCTACCTTTGAGCTATTGTGAATAATGTCACTATGAATATTTGTGTACCAGTTTTTGATTGAATTATTAACAAATACATAGTACTATATATGAAAGAAACCACAAGGACCTACTGTACAGTTTAGGAAACTGTATTGAATATCTTATGATAATGTGTAATGGAACAGAGTCTCAAAAGGAATATATGAAAAAGACATAATAACCATGATAATTATTGTGCCAACACTGAGTTATCATAGCACTACTCAACGTGTCTTTATACATGCCACTAAAATATTCACATCTGTAAGTATATTATAAAAAAAATTATATAAAAAATCAAGAATTGAAACAGAGAATAAATAAACTTCCTGTCATTGCTCATCATCATTTATGCACTGTTACTACCTGTACCACTGATTGTATAAGTGCTGGACTAGGAATTGACATTCGTGTAAACCAAGAGATTGCGAAGGTGTAAGGAAGTATAACTTATTGAATTCCTTAACAAAGGATTATATAACCTATGTACATGAAGTGAATGAAAGTCTGTTTAATTGAGCCACATTCTTCCTAGAGTGATGAGCTTCCACCCCACCCAATGTTAGTTCACAATTTAATCCTGCAGTCATC
>NW_011471426.1:0-741 GCF_000754665.1 Bison bison bison
AATGACTAGCTTCACATAGGATAAGGAATATGTCAAAGTTGTATATTGTCAGTCTGCTTATTTAACTTCTATGCAGAGTACCTCATGAGAAACACTGTGCTGGATGAAGCACAAGCTGGAATCAAGTTTTCCAGGAGAAATAACCTCAGATATGCAGATGACACCACCCTTATGGCAGAAAGGGAAGAACTAAAGAGTCATTTAATGAAATCAAAAGAGGAGAGTGAAACGTTGGCTTAAAGCTGAAAACTAAGATCATGGCATCTGATCCCACCACTTTATGGCAAATTGAAGGGCAATCAATGTTTGACTTTCTTTTGAAGGGCTCCAGAATCACTGCAGATGGTGATTGAAGCCATGAAATTCAAAGATGCTTACTTCTGGGAAGGAAAGTTATGACCAACCTAGACAGCATAACTAAAAAACAGAGACATTATCTTGCCGACAAAGGTCTGTCTAGTCAAAGGTATGGATTTTCTAGTAGTCATGTATGGATGTGAGAGTTGGACTATCATTTATGAAACGAGATGCCAGTCCAGGTTCGATGCACTATACTGGATGCTTGGAGCTAGTGCACTGGGACGACCCAGAGGGATGGAATGGGGAGGGAGGAGGAAGGAGGGTTCAGGATGGGGGAACACATGTATACCACTGGTGGATTCATTTTGATATTTGACAAAACTAATACAATTATGTAAAGTTTAAAAATAAAATAAAATTTAGAAAAAAAAAAAGTTAGAG
>NW_011471427.1:0-683 GCF_000754665.1 Bison bison bison
TCTTTATTTTTCAACGTGTTAATATGGTGTATTACATTGATTGATTGTATCGAATATTGAAGAATCCTTGCATCCCTGGGATAAGCCCACTTGGTCATGCTGTATCATCTTTTTAATATGTTGTTGGATTCTGATTGCTAGAATTTTGTTAAGGATTTCTGCATCTATGTTCATCAGTGATATTGGCCTGTAGTTTTCTTTTTTTGTGGCATCTTAGTCAGGTTTTGGTATTAGGGTGACGGTGGCCTCATAGAATGAATTTGGAAGTTTACCTTCCTCTGCAATTTTCTCGAAGAGTTTGAGTACAGTAGGTGTTAACTCTTCTCTAAATTTTTGGTAGAATTCAGCTATGAACCTGGCTGAACCTGGGGTTTTGTTTGCTGGAATATTCCTGATTAGTTTCAATTTCCGTGCTTGTGATGGGTCTGCTAAGATTTTTTATTTCTTCCTTGTTCAGTTTTGGAAAGTTGTACTTTTCTAAGAATTTGTCCATTTCTTCCAATTTGTCCATTTTATTGGCATATAATTGCTGATAGTAGTCTCTTATGATCCTTTGTATTTCTGTGTTGTCTGTTGTGATCTCTCCATTTTTCATTTTCTAATTTTTATTGATTTGATTTTTCTCCCTTTGTTTCTTGATGAGTCTGGCTAATGGTTTGTCAATTTTATTTATCTTCTCAAAG
>NW_011471428.1:0-645 GCF_000754665.1 Bison bison bison
GTTGGCTTTGCTTTCATAATCATCCTGTTTCTTATACCAACTAAGATGTCATTGTATTTTTTTTTATCATGATTTTATCTTTGATGGTTTTTAGATCTATTATGGATTTTCCTATATATCTTCACTTATTGGTGAGGGTCTTATGTTAGTAGTAGTTTCTAAAACTGACTTCCAGTTAGTTAGCTGTGGTAGAATAGGAAAAAGATGACCAACTGTATATTATTAATATTATGTATTAATATATATCAATATATTAATATATTATTAGTTTCATTGTTTGCAGTCATCCAATTCTAACTTTCTGAAATGAACATTCAGAAAAATCGTATCCTTTTGAATGTCCATTTGACTGTATAGGAGCACAGCAATGTTATTACATAAACTTGTTTAAAGTTTCCATTATGTGTCTTGTGTTTGATGTAGATATTAGCCTTTGGTTCTATCACTAGCATTGCAAGAAAAAAAAATAATTAGAGCTCCTATGGTAATTTTACCGTTAGCAATAAGTATAGCATCAAGTGAACACAGAAGAGTGGACCAAATATGAAAGTTGTTAGTTTAGAAGAAAACATACAGTGTTGAATGATTACAGTAGGAATATAGTTATGTAGGTTTCTTTATTATTATTCTATCCTTTGAGTTTCC
>NW_011471429.1:0-689 GCF_000754665.1 Bison bison bison
GCTAGGAGGCATGTAATAAGTTTCAGGGAATAGAAGGCGGAGAGAAGAAGACACAGAGTTCCTGCTTTCACTGAGACGACTCTAATGATACATCACAGGCAGATCCTTTGAGAACCTATAGAGGGGCCTCTTCCCTCACCACAAAACCTGGGTGTCAGGGAAGGCTTTCCAGAGGCACCATTTCGTTGAGGTCCATAGGTTGAACCTAGGTAAACCAGGGTTGAGATGCAGGAAGAATTTCAGGCAGGGAAAATAGCATCTGGAAGGCTATGTGACCAGGGAAACTTAGGACATTCAAGAAACGAAAAATGCCCTATGGGATGGAAGCCAAAGAGTGCAGAGGGCATTCCAGGCAAAAGACATCAGAGAAGAACGTGAGGAGCAAGCCTGAAGGGAAGTGGTCGTATCTTCAATATGCTGGGAAAATACGAGAGCCGTTGGAGCAGGGAGGTGACAGCATTGCATCTGCATTTCCAAAAGGTCATCTTGCTCCACGTCACTAATGATTGGAGAGGCTCAACTCCAAACTCCAAGGAGGGACCACTTCACATGAGTCCGACTGGGCCTCACTGCGATGTCTGTCAATAACCGATGCTGGAGAAGATGTGGAGCAAAGGGAACTCTCCTCCACGGTGAGTAGGAATGGGCGTGGGTAGAGCCGGTATGGAAAAGAATATGGAGGTTCCCGA
>NW_011471430.1:0-523 GCF_000754665.1 Bison bison bison
CTTCTTTTTCTCATTGCTTTAGCTGGGACGTTAGGTCATTTATTTGAGGTTTCTCTTGTTTCTTCAGATAAGCTTGTATTTTTATGAATCTTCCCCTTAGCACTGCTTTCTGAATCCCATTGGTTTTCATTTCATTTCCATTCATATCGGGTTTTCATTTTTGTTTGTATCTATGCATATTTTCATTTCTTTTCTGATTTCTTCTGTTATATGTTGGTTATTCAGAAGTGTGTTGTTCAGCCTCCATATGTTTGTATTTTTAATAGTTTTATCTTTCCTGCTGTTGTAGGTTGTTTAGTCGCTCAGTCGTTTCCGACTCTTGTGGCCCCATGGACTGTAGCCTGCCAAACTCCTCTGTCCGTGGAACTCTCCAGGCCAGAATACTGGAGTTGGTTGCCATTTCCTTCTCCAGAGAATCTTCCCAACTCAGGAATCGAACCTGGGTCTCCTGCATTGCAGGCAGATTCTTTGCTGACTCAGCTACACATCTAATCTTACTGCATTGTGATCAGAAATGATGCTT
>NW_011471431.1:0-638 GCF_000754665.1 Bison bison bison
GTCGCACCTCAGGATGAGGCCGATCTCGTGGGTGCTTCCACATTGCGAAGCACCCCGATTTCCCGGTCCCCTTTTGGTAAGAACCCGATGCCCGGACACCTCTCCGAACTCCACCCTGTGAATGAAGTCAACACGAAGGGGCAGTGACTCGCCCGTGCATCGTCCGGAAAAGACCCCCAGGTTCCAAATACCGCTCGACAAGTGGCCTCTCTCCCCGGGGACACCTCGAGAGGCAAGCGGAGTTCCATGCCTCAACCCAAGACGAGGCCTGACTCTCCTGTCCCCAGTCTGCAGGGACCCTGCGATCAGAGTCTGAAATCAGAGGAACCCTGAGGTTCCTGCCTCAACTGGAGATGAGGCCCTCTTCCAAATCACCAAACCCGTGCAGTCCCGAGAGGCCCCCCCACCCCCACCTCCAGTTTCCCTGACTCCTCAGAGCCACCATTTGAAGCCCCCTGAGGTCACCTGCACAAGTCGAGGGAAGCCAGGGGTTGCCTGCCTCAACCCGAGAAAGACCTCGAGAGACCTTCTTCAACACGTCTCGAGGCCAGGTTCCCCTACCATGACTCGAGAGCAATGACGCGCTCCCCCTCGCCACTCGCATGGACGACCCGACTTCCCGTGGCCGCCCCCACGAG
>NW_011471432.1:0-655 GCF_000754665.1 Bison bison bison
ACAGCCGACTCTCTGTGATCCCATTGACTGTAGCCCAGCAGACTTCTCTGTCCATGGAATCCTCCACGCAAGAATACTAGAGTGGGTTGCCATGCCCTTCTCCAGGGGATCTTCCTGCCAGGCATCGAACCTGCATCTCTTGCATCTCCTGCATTGGCAGGCAGCTTTTTTCCCATTAGCACCACCTGGGAAGCCCATTTGTCTTACAATGAATCAAAAAACGCTTAGTGAGGCCACCAAAAATCTCTGATCACTGCATCATGCTTGCTTCCCCTGCGTCTCAATGCCTTTTACTTGTAAATTAGTGTAGGGATGACGCCACCATTTGTTCCTTCTTTTTCCTCCTTTTATCTCCCTTTACCATTTTTTTTAAATTTATTTTTAAACTTTACATAATTGTATTAGTTTTGCCAAATATGAAAATGAATCCATCACAGGTATACATGTGTTCCCCATCCTGAACCCTCCTCCCTCCTCCCTCCCCATACCATCCCTCTGGGTCGTCCCAAGCATCCAGTATTGTGCATCGAACCTGGACGGACAACTTGTTTCATACATGATATTTTACATGTTTCAATGCCATTATCCCAAATCTTCCCACCCTCTCCCTCTCCCACAAAGTCCATAAGACTGTTCTATACATCAGTGTCTCTTT
>NW_011471434.1:0-520 GCF_000754665.1 Bison bison bison
TTGGGATTTAGACAAAATTTGCTATTTAAATAAAGTTAGGTCAAGCCCTAAACAATCTATTTAAAAAAATAAAGAAAGAAAGACTCTGCATCACGTAATAACCTATACTGGAAAAGAACCTAAAAAAGAATAGATATGTATCTGTATAATTAAATCACGGTGGTATACATCTGAAACACAACATTGTAAATCAAATATATTTCCATTAAAATTTGTAAAGAAAGCCTTTAAAAGACAAGGTTATACGGAAAAAATCGTAAGGAAAGTAGAAGGTATATATGAATTGAAACAAAATAGAAAACAACAAAAATAAACTTGTTGGGATAAGAAAACAAGAGCTGCTTCTTGGAAAAACAAATCAGAAACCCTGATACAACTGTGGCAATCTAATAAGGGGAAGAGGAGGTTAATTCCAGTACTAGAAATGAGAAATGGAATGTGGTTCTGAAACGATAATGTTCAAATCTGAGTGGAATTACTTTTGTTCAGGAAAGATCCAGTCAAGCAAAACCCTGGGGAA
>NW_011471435.1:0-663 GCF_000754665.1 Bison bison bison
TCTCTGGATCCATCTATCAGTTGTTAAATTGAAATACAAGTAATTAGAGTATGATGTACAGTCCTGTTGGTTTTCCCTTTCTTAAAGGCACACAACATAAAGTTAGTGCTCTTATAAGACATACAAGTTCTAGAGTTTAGAGTTGTGATAAAATCAATTAGGAGAGGAGTCTGGAAAATGCATAAAAGGAATATGTACCGCGTGAATTTATTTTGACTAACTTCTAAATAACTGCTAATAACCAAACACACTAGAATAACCAGTAGTCATTAATATATTTAAATTTTATTGTCAAAGATAATTGCTTGTTGTCATGAAAACATTCTTTATTCTAAAAACAATGCTTAAAATAATTATTTTTGCCCAATTTTTTTTTACTGGCTAAAGCATGCATTTCTACAAATAAAGCACCCTTGTTTCACTCGAAAAAAAATATTATGGGAAGCTTATTAAATATATTCTAATTTTACATACTTCAGTTGTCATAGTAATAAGTACTCTCATAAATTGCAGGAGAAGACTTCATTTCTTACCCTCTAAAGTCAATGAAAAAAAGAGTCTTCTGAATTAAAAGAGTACATTTAATAATTCAATTCTCTGCCTTCAAAACCTCACTCTAACTGCATATTTTAAAGACCAAAAATCACAAGTCAAACAAGAAAG
>NW_011471436.1:0-504 GCF_000754665.1 Bison bison bison
AAAACATTCTTTATTCTAAAAACAATGCTTAAAATAATTATTTTTGCCCAATTTTTTTTTACTGGCTAAAGCATGCATTTCTACAAATAAAGCACCCTTGTTTCACTCGAAAAAAAATAATTATGGGAAGCTTATTAAATATATTCTAATTTTACATACTTCAGTTGTCATAGTAATAAGTACTCTCATAAATTGCAGGAGAAGACTTCGATTTCTTACCCTCTAAAGTCAATGAAAAAAAGAGTCTTCTGAATTAAAAGAGTACATTTAATAATTCAATTCTCTGCCTTCAAAAACCTCACTCTAACTGCATATTTTAAAGCAAAAAATCACAAGTCAAACAAGAAAGGTAACAACAGCAACAAACTTTTGGAACCCAGAAAAATAGATGGGAGCTGGAATGCCTAATCTAAAATACGCAGTAGCAAAATCTACAACTTAGGTTTTAGTTTACAAAGAAGAATCCTCAAAAGGTTCAACATTTGTAACAACAGGTTTTTCTGA
>NW_011471437.1:0-602 GCF_000754665.1 Bison bison bison
TTCAAAGCCAGTCATTTCTAACATTTTGAACAGAGTGACCAGGGATGCATCTTCAAGAAGAAAGAAGGGCCACGTGAGTCCAGATCCCTCCTGCACAATGCAACCTGCAAATCTCAGGACCCCAGCATCAGAACCAGTGGCTGTATCATTAGCTTCTCAGTCTGAATGGGGAGGAAAAAACAGTCCTGTTATTTTCGAGCCTTCATCTAAACCTGATTATAAAACGAGCTCTCTGGAAGCTGTGCTTCACAATTGAGAATTGCTCTCTCTGAGGCCTCATTGTCTATCTGGAGCTAGTCTCTCAATAGGAGGCAAGGATGAAAGTCCTCTTAATTCAAAGCAATGTCCCACTTCAGATGTAAAATGTAACAGTGGGAATCCCAAAAGACCCAAACTCGGCAATGGAATCCCAGGGGGACCTGCCTCCCCATGGCCCCTGTAGGTATCTCTCCTACAAAGGACACGATTATGACCTTGGAAGGTCTCCTGACCTCACCGAGCCATGTTCACCGCGGGGCATCATTTTCACGGACTCACGCAAATGACCAGGCATGCTTCAGTCTTATGGATCCAGACAGAACATGTAGTTGGAGGGGCTGGAG
>NW_011471438.1:0-767 GCF_000754665.1 Bison bison bison
AAGTCAATCAAGTCCAAGAGGTGCCAAGAGTCCCATTTGTGATAAACCCAAGGAGAAACAGCCCTAGACATATACTAAGCAAACTAAGGAAGAATGAAAACACAAAGAAAGAATATTAAAAGTAAGCAAGTTAAAAGTAAGAAGTAACATCCAATGGAAACCCCATATGTTTCACAGCTGATCTTTCAACAGAAACTCTGCAGGCCAGAAGAGAATGGCATGCCGTATGTAAAGCACTGAAAGAGAAAAATCTACAGCCAAGATTACTGTACTTGGCAAGGATCTCCTTCAAAATTGATGGAGAAATCAAAGCTTTTCAGACGAGCCAAAGGTAAGAGAATTCTTTACCACAAAACCAGCTTTACAACAAATGGTAAAGGGACTTATATAGTCAAGAAATACAAGAGAAGAAAAAAGAAATACAAGAGAACAAAACCGACCCCAAAGAATTAAGAAAATGGCAATAGGAGCACTGCTGCTGCTGCTGCTAAGTCGCTTCAGTCCTGTCCGACTCTGTGCGACCCCATAGACGGCAGCCCACCAGGCTCCCCCGTCCCTGGGATTCTCCAGGCAAAAAACACTGGAGGGGGTTGCCATTTCCTTCTCCAATGCATGCAAAGTGAAAAAGTGAAAGGGAAGTCGCTCTGTCATGTCGAACTCTGTGTGACCCCATGGACTGCAGCCTACCAGGCTCCTCCGTCCATGGGATTTTCCAGGCAAAGAGTACTGGAGTGGGTGCCATTGCCTTCTCCGAATAGGAGCACATA
>NW_011471439.1:0-780 GCF_000754665.1 Bison bison bison
ATTAGGACTTCCCTGATGGTCCAGTGGTTAAATATCTGCCTGCCAATGCAGGGGACATTGGCTCAATCCTTTGTGCCAAGAGATTCCACATGCCTAGGTGCAACTGAGCACAAGCGCTACAAGAACTGAAGCCTGCATGCCCTAGAGCCCTGCTCCCCAACAAGAGAAGCCACCATAATGAGAAGCCTGCTCACTGCAGCCAGAGAGTGGCCCCTGCTTGCCAAAACTAAAGAAAGCCCATGCACAGCAATGAAAACCCAGCACAGTCAAAAATAAATAAATGAATTTTAAAAAGACATTATTAAAGGATCAATCACTAAATATTGCCAGTCTTTTCCATTTTATCAACTGAGTATAAAGAGACAGATTTTGTACCTGAAAGGGTAACTTTATTTATAACTTGGGCAAACTTGCCTTTTCTCAGTTTCTCCATGTGAGACAATTCATCTTAGAGAATAAATAATTTTTTAAAGGCAAGAAATAAGAAAAGAATGGAACTATAAAGTGAAATCATTTTTGGAATATGAAAGGCGATGACAAAACTGACAAAGGAAAAATAGGAAAACGGACAACCTCCCTCCAAATATTTCAGCATGACTAGTATTAGAACTTGTGAAATTTATGAGTGAGTAGCTCTGTTTTTTTTTATTTTCATGAGTTCACATACCAGTGGGTGTACATTACATATATGTTTGCATATGTGTGCCTCTGGGCTTATAGCTCAGTGTTTATCTGTATAGGTTTGTTGTTATATACCATCGAGGACAGAAACTATGTCTT
>NW_011471440.1:0-1024 GCF_000754665.1 Bison bison bison
AGAGAAAAGAACAGCACAAGACCCAGTGTCATCAAATGTTTAAGAAGCCTAAGCATCTAGAAGGATTACCTCCTGAAACAAGAGTTTTTTTTTCTAGGTATCACTGGAACCCCTTCAACAGGATTGGTGGAAGTAGCATCCATTACTGTGAACACATCTGATTCTGAACCATCATCTCCCAAATCTAAAAGTAGGAGGCCAAAAAAAAAAAAAAACCGTTAATTCTACTTTCAGTAAGTCTGAAGCAAGTATTTCAGTCAAAGTTAAAAACCCCATTAAAAACAAAAAAATTACAAATTTTAGTAATTATTCAATAATATCAAATATAGGGCAACCAATGTGTAATTTATGTGTTTTTGTTTTAAATACATGAAGTACAGCTTTGTTTAAATATTGAGATGTTATTTTAAAAATATAGTACCTGTTTTTTCATATAAGTGTTTTAACTATGTAAAAATTAATGTGTGTGTGTGTGAGAGAGAGAGAGAAAGAGAGAGGTGGAGAAAGGAAAAGTAACAACGTATTTTGGTATTTCATGTTATCTGCAAGTTCGAAAGCTCTGCTGCTGCTGCTACTGCTGCTGCTGAGTTGCTTCAGTCATGTTCGACTCTGTGCGACCCCATAGACAGCAGCCCACCAGGATACCCTGTCCCTGGGATTCTCCAGGCAAGAACACTGGAGTGGGTTGCCATTTCCTTCTCGAATGTATGAAAATGAAAAGTGAATGTGAAGTCACTCCATCGTGCCCTACTCTTAGGAACCCCATGGACTTCAGCCCACCAGGCTCCTCCATCTGTAGGATTTTTCCCACAAGAGTACTGGAGTGGGGTGCCATTGCCTTCTCCACTATACATATAATCTGTAGAGTGTTTAGCAATGAAATTTTCAACTGTTTTCATGCTTTGAAGATCTCAGTATTAACTATATAGCCAGATTGGAATGGCTTTGTTATGGTATGGTCCTGTGTGCTGCTGAACTCTGTGAAGTGCCTCTGTTGTGCTGTTCTAAGATAAAATGGTTACCG
>NW_011471441.1:0-550 GCF_000754665.1 Bison bison bison
TTTAGTAGCGTGTGAGATGAGTGCAGTAGTTGGAGAATTCTTTGACATTGTCTTCTTTGGGATTGGAGTGAAAACTGACAATTTTCTGTCCTGTGGTCAGTGCTGAATTTTCCAAATTTGGTGGCATGTTGAGTGCAGAACTTTCATAGCATCATCTTTTGGGATTTGAAAGAGCTCAACTGGAATTCTATCACCTCCACTACCTTTCTTTGTAGTGACGCTTCCTAAGGCCCACTTGAGTTCACATCCCAGGATGTCTGGCTCTAGGTGAATGATCACACCATTGTGATTATCTGGGTCATGAATATCTTTTTGTACAGTTTTTTCTGTGTATTTTTCCACCTCTTCTTAAAATCTTCTGCTTCTTTTAGGCCCATACCATTTCTGTCCTTTATTGAGCCCATTTTTGCATGAAATGTTTGTTTGGTATCTCTAATTTTTTTGAGGAGATCTCTAGTCTTTTCCATTCTATTGTTTTCCTATATTTCTTTGCTTCAATGGGTGTGGCACAATTCAAATGTTTCTCTTTCCACTCTGGTCAGTCATAGCC
>NW_011471442.1:0-632 GCF_000754665.1 Bison bison bison
CCCACGAGGGTTTCCATCTCCTACCTGCAGCTGCACGCCGACGCCTCCTTCCCTCAGACGGTCCGGCTCCAGAAAAGGGCCCTGGGCCCCGCCCCCTCGGGCCCTTGGGGGCTTCCCCACAGCCCCACCCCGCACGTGCAGGCTCCTCATTGGCTGAGGCGGCCGAGGGCGTGCCCACTCCCACTCCCGCCATCCAACCACCCACACTTTTCTCGGGGAATTCCCCTTGACGAGGCCCACACGCACTTCCGACCTGACCCCCTGGACCAAAGGGCTCGGGATGCAAGTGATTCGGGGCATTGGGCCTTCCAGCCTTGCCCGCTAGAGATTCACTGCGGGGCTTCCAAGTTCAGCACACAAATGCCGGCTGCACAGGACTTCCGTGGGCTCACCATTCACATCCTAACACACGTGTGGAAACATATGTCTGCCCACCGAACCTCTCCCCTTTAGGGGTCTCCCGACCCCAGACCCCTGCCTGAGGACAACCCCTCCCCGGACAACAATAAACCCTTGCCTCAACTTTGCGCTCCAGCGAGGTCCTCCCCAATTTCTATGCGTTCTCACTGGACACTCTTCTAGCGTTCAGGGTCCTAGCACCAAAAGATGCCAGCAGAGTGCCACATATGCTT
>NW_011471443.1:0-727 GCF_000754665.1 Bison bison bison
CTTTGACCTTTATTAATTTGCACAGTTTTTGGTAGGCAGCGAGATCAAAACTTTAATTTCTCCAATATAATCAGAATCTACTACACCATACACCACCCAAATTCCTTGAAAAGAAAGCGAGCTACGCCCCAAGACAAATCTTACAATGTCCTCAGGTAGGGGGCCAGCCACTCCCGTTGGAATTGGAGTAACCTCGTCAAGGGTTAATATTGTTGCTAAATCCCCTTACCGTTTGGCTTTTCTCTTAGCCTGGGTGAGACCCCCCTGAGGGGGTTTTCTCCAAGGAGCACGCTCTGCATATTGTGCATGCAGTCTGTTTTAAAAGCTCCACTGTTTAAAAAACTTTTTATCTTTTTCAGGCTTAGGCAACACTTTGAGAGGCTTTGGGGGCAAAGTGGGAAACTCTTGGGCCCTGGAAGGCGCAAACGGAGGCGGCGGCTATCGCCCCAAATCAGAAAGTGGTGGATACATTTTTTTAAAAGTTTGCGCAGAGGGGAGGTAGCTCGCCAGGGCGTCTGGCCACAGTGTCCTGTAAGTCCTCTCCTCTCTCCTCTGCTGATTTTTTCTTCCTTCTTCTCTTTAAATCTTTCTCAAGTTTTCTTTCCCTCACTCTATCTTTTTCCTTCCTCTTCTCTTCTCTTTTACTTTCTATCATTTCCTTCTTGTTTCCCTCTTTCATTCTCCCTTCTTCCTTCTTACTACCTTCTCTTTCTTTCGTTTCTTTTCC
>NW_011471444.1:0-600 GCF_000754665.1 Bison bison bison
AAAGTTTGCGCAGAGGGGAGGTAGCTCGCCAGGGCGTCTGGCCACAGTGTCCTGTAAGTCCTCTCCTCTCTCCTCTGCTGATTTTTTCTTCCTTCTTCTCTTTAAATCTTTCTCAAGTTTTCTTTCCCTCACTCTATCTTTTTTCCTTCCTCTTCTCTTCTCTTTTACTTTCTATCATTTCCTTCTTGTTTCCCTCTTTCATTCTCCCTTCTTCCTTCTTACTACCTTCTCTTTCTTTCGTTTCTTTTCCTTTACCCTCTTTCTCTCTAACTTTTTCTTTCCTCCTCCATCTCTTTCTCTCTGTATCTCTTTTTCCAACTTCCCTTTTTCCTTTTCTATCTTGCTGCATTCCCTGATTCCTTCCTCCTCCGTTCCTCTCTCCTTTTCACTCTTTAGTTCTTTTTCTATCTTTAGATTCTTTTTCTATTTTTCTTTCCTTTTTTCTTTTTCTACTTTTTTTTGTTTTTCTTTTTATTTTTCTTCTCTTTTTTTTGGTTGGTGTAGGTCCCCCCCTAGTAGGGGGGTTTTTCTGCTAAGGAGCAGGCTCTGTATATTGTGTATTTTTTAAAAGCTCCTTTGTTTAAAAAGAAAACTTTTTAA
>NW_011471445.1:0-630 GCF_000754665.1 Bison bison bison
GTTTCACCTGTCACATGATTCTTTTAAAAAGTCAATTGCTTTTCAACTCTGGGGTTTCTCCATTGCCTTGTTCAAGTAGCCTTAATCGTAAAAATAAAATAAAACTAAACAAAGATTCAAATATACCAACAAAGGAAAGCTTCCGTTTCTTAAATCATCTTTCCACTTAGTAGAACACTAGCTCTTTTCTTTGTATTTTGACTAGGCAATTCGTTGTATTGTGGCTCATATGGGAAGGCATCCACTTGCAGGAGACTCAGGTTTGTTCCCTGGGTCGGGAAGATCCCCTGGAGAAAGAAATGGCAAACCACTCCAGTATTCTTGACTGGGAAATGCCACGGACAGAGGAGCCTGACTGGCCACAGTCCATGGGTAGCATAAAAGTTGGGCACAACTGAGCAACTAAGAACAGAAGTATTTCCAAGGACCACATTCAAGAGGTTTGGAACTCTTGCTTGACTCCCTCATGTTGACCATGTTGACTAGGCAGCAGATAGCAGCTGATTCATCTGTACAATTAACAAAGAATGTGTCATTCTGTTCTATACTTTTCTGTACTGTAGGAAGAGACTGTACAGAGCAGATGTCTGGACTTGTACAGGACTTTTGGTCCTTTAGAGGATTACAGTT
>NW_011471446.1:0-512 GCF_000754665.1 Bison bison bison
TTGTACTAGAAGGAAAAAGTGCTAAAAAGGACACTGAGGGTCAGTTAACAGTATTAGAATACAGACAGTAGATTTAATAAAAGTATTTTATCCATGTTAAATCACTGAAGTTGACAACTGTACTATTACAGTTATTAACCGAATATCCCTATTCTTAGGAAATTCAGAAATATGTACTGAAGTATGTGGGATACTTCATGGGAATAAAAACCATGATATCTGCAGCAGGCCTTCCAAGAGTTTAGAAAAAAACTTTTTGGGTGGGAGCAGACAAATAATAAAGAAATGGGGTGAAATGATAAGAACAAGTGAAAAATCTGGGCAGAGGTTATATGGATATTATTGTATTATTTTTGGAACTTTTCTTTAAGCTTGACAATTAAAAAATTAAAAATGCGACAAAAAAAAAATAAAAAAATAAAATAAATAAAATAAAAGAAACCTAAAAAAAAAAAAAAGAAAAATAATGTTTAGACCTTTCAGTTTTGGAATATAGCCAAGCCCTCTGTTGT
>NW_011471447.1:0-717 GCF_000754665.1 Bison bison bison
GAGGCCCCCGCAGAGACCTGCTGCCTGACGCCGACTCGTGGTTTGCCAGGTCCAGGCAGGAGTCAGAGGGCACCCTTTCCTGGAGACCGAGCAGGGCAGAGCCTTCGTGCCAGCGTTCCAGCAGCTGCGGCTTGCCTACATGATCTGCGACCTGCCGTCAGCACGCATCATCGACCAGGATGCACTGATCCCTGCCACGTGGCTGACCCCAGTGTACAAAGAGCAGTGGCTTGCCCTCCTCCGGGCTGAGCAGACCAGAGACCTTGGGCCCGTGGATGTCTTCGTGTCCGACCTCCAGAGGACCAGCATGCGGTGCGGGGGCCAGCTCCTCGGGGATAAGCAGTGCAGCTGGCGGTGGGCAGGCTTCAACGTCGGCTGGGACTTGGTGGTGTGCTATGCCAACCGGCGCATCATTTTCAAGCGCAGCGTGCTGAACAAGTCCTGCGGTCTCGGGGTCAGCTTACTCTGGCAGAGAAAGGTCGCGTTCCGCTTGCGCCTGGCCTCCTTGGACAGGGCTGGAAGAGCCATTTTCCGGAAGGAGACAGAACTCCAGGTGCTTTCCCTGGGAAAGGATGAAGAGCTAGAGGTGGTGAATCTGGAGAACGAAGATGTGGTTTTCCCCATATATGTGACCTGTAATTTCCTGTACCTCCCCAGAGAGGGGCGTTTTCCTGAGTGAGGACTCCTGAAAACAAATCTCAGAGAGGTGAGCAGCTC
>NW_011471448.1:0-570 GCF_000754665.1 Bison bison bison
TTTTGAGTCAGTGGTCTGATTCTTGAACCAACTCTTACCACTGTCCCTGTCAGCCAGTTCAGTCACTCCGTATCTGCCCCGTTGCAACCCCATGGACTGCAGCACACGAGGCTTCCCTGTCCATCACCAACTCCGGAGCTTGCTCAGACTCATGACCATCAAGTTGGTGATGCCATCCAACCATCTCATCCTCTGTTGTCCCCTTCTCCTCCTGCCCTCAGTCTTCCCCAGCATCAGGTTCTTTTCCAATGAGTCAGTTCTTTGCATCAGGTGGCCAAAATATTGGGGCTTCGGCATCAGTCTTTGCAGTGAATATTCAGGTCTGATTTGCTTTAGGATTGGCTTGTTGGATCTCCTGGCAGTCCAAGGGGCTCTCAAGAGTCTTCTCCAACTCCCCAGTTCAGAAGCATCGATTCTTTGGCATTCAGCCTTCTTCATGGGGCAACTCTTACATCCATACATGACTACTGGAAAAATCATAGCTTTGACTCAGTGAACCTTTGTCGGCAAAGTAATGTCTCTGCTTTTTAATATGCTGTCTAGGTTTGTCATAGGTTTCCTTCCAAGAAG
>NW_011471449.1:0-619 GCF_000754665.1 Bison bison bison
CCCCTTCTCCCCTCCTGATCGCGACAGGAGAGGCGATTCCCCTGCGTGGTCTGGAAGGGGTTCCCGGCCTTCCCGGCGCACCTCAGGATGAGGCCGGTCTCACGAGGAAATTCGAGACGAGCCACGTGGGTGGGGCCGCAGGCCGAACGCCCCCGATTCCCCGGTCCGCTCTTGAGAAGGACCCGAGGCCCGGACCCCTCTTCGAAGGCAACCCCGTGGCTGAAGGCACAACACGAAGGGGCACTGCCACCCCCGTGCATCGTCCGCAAAGACCCGCGGGTTCCACACACAGCTCGACGAGGGGCCTGAGACCCCCTGAGCAACTCGAGAGGCCAGCGGGGTTCCCTTCCTCAGACAAGACGAGGCCTGACTCTCCTGTCCCAACTCTGCAGGGACCCTGCGGTCGGAGTCCGAAACGCAGAGGAAGCCTGAGGTTCCTGCCTCCCCTCGAGGTGAGGCCCTCTTCCGTTGCGCCAGACCCAGCGGAGTCCCGAGGGGCCCCGCCACCTCCACAGGATCCCTCGCCTCTCAGAGGCACCCCGGGAAGTTCCCTAAGGTCCCCGGCAGAAGGCGAGGGACACGAGGGTTTCCCGCGCCCCCCGAGAAAGACCTCGAGAGT
>NW_011471450.1:0-546 GCF_000754665.1 Bison bison bison
CTTGGCAAGATGAGGCCCTTGCCCGCCACGGCGTCTCAAGGGAAGTCCCCTGTTCCGCCCTGAAGGGCGAAACGGTCCCTGACAGCCTTCCTGAGACCCCCAAAAGTCCCCCGACACGCCGGGTTCCCTCGAGGGGAACACCGAGGGTCCCGGCACCGCTTCCTCTGAGCCCCTTCTCCCCTCCTGATCGCGACAGGAGAGGCGATTCCCCTGCGTGGTCTGGAAGGGGTTCCCGGCCTTCCCGGCGCACCTCAGGATGAGGCCGGTCTCACGAGGAAATTCGAGACGAGCCACGTGGGTGGGGCCACATGCCGAACGCCCCCGATTCCCCGGTCCGCCCTTGAGAAGGACCCGAGGCCCGGACCCCTCTTCGAAGGCAACCCTGTGGGTGAAGGCACAACACGAAGGGGCACTGCCACCCCCGTGCATCGTCCGCAAAGACCCGCGGGTTCCACACACAGCTCGACGAGGGGCCTGAGACCCCCCGAGCAACCCGAGAGGCCAGCGGGGTTCCCTTCCTCAGACAAGACGAGGCCTGACTCTCCT
>NW_011471451.1:0-1406 GCF_000754665.1 Bison bison bison
TGCTGCTGCTGCTAAGTTGCTTCAGTCGTGTCCGACTCTGTGTGACCCATAGACGGCAGCCCGTCAGGCTCCCCGTCCCTGGGATTCTCCAGGCAAGAACACTGGAGTGGGTTGCCATTTCTTTCTCCAATGCGTGAAAGTGAAGTCGCTCAGTCGTGCCCGACTCTTAGCGATCCCATGGACTGCAGCCTAACAGGCTCCTCCATCCATGGGATTTTCCAGGCAAGAGTACTGGAGTGGGGTACCATTGCCTTCTCCAAAGTAGGTGCAGGAAATGCTATATTATACGACATGTTGCAAAAATTATTTATAAAAAGAGCAGCCTTGATACAATTTGGAAAAGTAAAATCAGTAACTATCTCTATCTTGTGCTTTTCCTGTAGAAGAACATGAAGTCTAAAATTATTATTTTTTGTGTGTGTTTCCAGCAGATTTGTTATTTTGTCTGAAGTCCTTTGGAAATGCCAACTTAGGCTTTTTTAAGTTGTTAGTTTTCTTCTGTTCCTGTGTCCCATTCCATTGCCAATATTTAGAGTGGTTTAATTTTTCCAAAAGAGGAAGAATTCCCCTCATGAGTTAATTTAATGTGTAGCAAGTGTTTCTTAAATGGACAAATGACAACATTGTTTTCAAACAGGATAATTGCAACCATGTACAGTATGTTTCTTCATTAGTAAGTAATTAAATAATTTACTAAATTGTGCAATAATTCATAATGGCACACGCTAACCCTGCTCAATTACAGGAGCTAGGGATAAAAGAAGTTCTTGCACATATGCCTACATTTTATTAGTCAATTTTAATTTCTGAAGAAGTCAGCTTGCCTTTTTCAAAATACTGAGTAGTGCACAATTAAAGGAAAATTCAGAAAATGTTTGAGAGTCGTAACGTATTGGTTAAGAGTACACACCCCAGATTCCACTTTTTATGGTTCCTTGTGTTCTTGGACAAGTTACTTATCTGTCAGTTTCCTCAAAAGAGAGTTTTGAGTGAATTCAATATGAAAAAGTGCCTGCTAAAGAATGCGTTCCAAAGAATTGTGAACCAACAGGTGAGGTAAAAGCAAGAGCTTCAGTGTGATATAATTATTGGAAAGCCTTTTTGATTTCAGAAAATCATCTTTGGGGGGCACAAGCTTTAACTGGATACTCAAAATCTCATGTGAATTTTGGAACCTCTGAATGGAATACCTAATTTAGTCAACCTCCACCTTACAAAATGTAGGAATCTTTTTTTTTTAACTCAAGAGAAAAGTATAGAATTTTAATATGAATCTAACATATTTAGAAGAGTTAATATTTTTTTTTCAATGAAAGCAGAGAAACACCCTCAAGTCTGTTCTTGTTTCAGTCCTCACAGCGTACTTCCACTGTGCAGGACTAGAGATAAATAATAAGTGTACTTCT
>NW_011471452.1:0-566 GCF_000754665.1 Bison bison bison
AGAAAGCACAATGTTGGAAAGGATGAGGTACAAGGGAAGAGAAGAAAAGATCTCATACAAAACTACCTATTACAATACAGAAAAAAGTATAAAATGTTCCTATTTTGGAACTTAGGTACAAAATGACACTGGCATTGGATCATTTCACTATCTAGCCTGAGGAGCGCTCAAAAGGTGGGGGAGATGCTACAAGGAACAAAAAGAATAGCAGTTTTTCAATCTCAAGTTGATCAGTCCAAATTCCACCCGTTTTCCATTTGAAAATCTTGCCTTCCTCTGTAACCTCTACCCCAAGCCAAAATTCATCCAGGCCTCAAAATACTCTTAGGAAGTCCACAAACACCCTACACATAGGGGCTGGGATCTGTGTATGCTGGAGCTAAATTTGGAAAATGGTAATAAATCTACAGGCTAAAATGGTGAACACATTCAGCCTTAAAAAAAAAAAAGCATATCCCTGTGAAATATATATATATATATTAAATTCTCTGTGGTTAGAAACATATTTAAACTAGCTAGCCACAGACCAAACTAGACCTGCATTCATCCAAAGCTGGAATTTTATG
>NW_011471453.1:0-506 GCF_000754665.1 Bison bison bison
ACTGGAAAGATGGAGGCATGAAACAGAAAGGACAATTAGCTTTAGAAAAAGAAAACGTATGTCTTGTATATCTGAGTTTTTGTCCTGAAATCTGTACCTTCTAAAAATTCGTATCGCGTTGTGTCATTTGTTTTCTAAAACCAGCAATGACTTTCTACCAAATACAGACTGAAGTTCCTACTCATACTGGTCCTCAGATCCTCCTGACTTGGCCCAAAGCTACACTTCCAATCCATTCTCTCTGATTATAAGCTAGAAACACAATTATCTATTTGCCAATTTGCAAACATGTACAGAGCACAGTTGTACTCGAGCTGCTCTGTAGGTAATGCATAGCCCCAGCAACAAAGTATGAAAAACTTGGAAAGAAGGAAGTAAGGTTTCCGCCTCTCTGACAGTTAAACTATAAACAAATATGCAACAGAACAGAGAAGGTATGACCAAAAAAAAAAAAAAAAAAGGAATGTCATCAGATCAAGACTTGAGTATAAACTAATTGTTAAAAT
>NW_011471454.1:0-1099 GCF_000754665.1 Bison bison bison
AAAAAAAAAAAAAACACAACTCTGAGGCTATAAGACACAGTAAACAAAATGCAAATATAAAAATTAGGGAAAAAATGCTATAACTTAGGTTCAGGTCATGGATATGTATTGAGTCTGCCCATGTTCTAGGTGCTGTGACTATGAGTGGTTGTGGAGGGGCAGCGAGTGGGCCAAGGGACAAAGTAGTAATAAGAAATGACAGCAAAAGCAGAGCAGATAGAGACTATGACTTGGAGGAGTTTATCATCTAATTGAAATAGTGAAACATCTGCAAAAGTAAGTAGAGAGCATTTTCAAAGTCACTGCTTAATTATAAATGGATAAAGCATTAGATGTAAAAGAGGTTGATAATCTGGGAAGCAATAAGCATTAACTCTCATCAGTTCATTTGTCCATTTTGTGCAGGTAAAGTCAGAAAGGACTTCATTCAACCCATTTAGAAATGGGTGTGAGGTGGCCAGGTTTTATCACTTTCATGGTTTGACACATACCTTTCGAGATAGTACTTCTAAGTTCTACCATTACCATCTCTCTATTTTCTTTCCTTCACCTTCAGTTCATATACATACATAAACATACACACACACAGAGACCATTTTTGAATATCACATGATGGGAGAAATGAACAACCATATTAATCAACAAGTAAATTATTGTATCCTTTATATTGAATACCAGTGGAACTGGGATTCCTTAATTTCCCTTTGATTCTCCCCTCTGTCATCATGTATAGAATAAGCTAGGATCTACTAAAGTGACTTAGCAGCAGCAGCAGCAGGATGTACTGGTAAGGAGCTGTTAATACATAACCAAACAAGAGGGAAGGCACACTGACAAAGAATATTCTAGTATTAGTGTTGTTAAAGAGCTGGTTTGATTGGAGGCAATGGTTAGACTGAACTCTAGTAGATGAAATAGAGCATTCTCAGGCATATTCAGCCATTATTTTAAACATTCAACCAAGATGCTGCTGCTGCTGCTGCTGTCGCTTCAGTTGTGTCCGACTCTGTGCGACCCCATAGACAGCAGCCCACCAGGCTCCCCCGTCCCTGGGATTCTCCAGGCAAGAACACTGGAGTGGGTTGCCATTTCCTTCTCC
>NW_011471455.1:0-524 GCF_000754665.1 Bison bison bison
CAAGTTTATATTATTGTTATCTTATCACAAAGAAGGTCATCCATTTATATAACTTTTCTAAGGAAGTAGAACGCATCATTGGTAAAACCAAGAATATAGCATAAACATATTTATTTTGATCCTATCTTTCAGCCAAAGGACCACATATCTCACTTTCTATGAAAAACATTTATTAATATGGTGCGCTAACTACTCAAATGAATTTTATAAAGTATAGCTGAGCTGTAATGCTGCTACTGCTGCTAAGTCACTTCAGTCGTGTCCGACTCTGTGTGACCCCATAGACAGCAGCCCACCAGGCTCCTCTGTCCCTGGGATTCTCCAGGCAAGAATACTGGAGTGGGTTGCCATTTCCCTCTCCAGTGCATGAAAGTGAAAAGTGAAAGTGAAGTCACTGAGTCTTGTCCGATTCTTAGCGACCCCATGGACTGCAGCTACCAGGCTCTCCGTCCATGGGATTTTCCAGGCAAGAGTACTGGAGTGGGTTGCCATTGCCTTCTCCAGAGCTGTAATAAGACAGCATT
>NW_011471456.1:0-543 GCF_000754665.1 Bison bison bison
ATGGTGACCCAACAGGAGGAGAAATACCCTGACATCATTCTCTCCACCCTCGTTCTCCAGTCACGCCTGCTGCTGCTGCTGCTGCTAAGTCGCTTCAGTCGTGTCTGACTCTGTGCGACCCCATAGACGGAAGCCCACAAGGCTCCCCTGTCCCTGGGATTCTCCAGGCAAGAGCACTGGAGTGGGTTGCCATTCCTTCTCCAATGCATGAAAGTGAAAATGAAAGGGAAGTCGCTCAGTCATGTCCAACTCTTAGCAATCCCATGGACTACAGCCTACCAGGCTCCTCCATCCATGGGATTTTCCAGGCAAGAGTACTGGAGTGGGGTGCCATTGCCTTCTCTGCCTCTAAGTGGCCAAATCAACCCAGAAGTCAAAGGGTAAGGGGATCTGTTGGTTCAGTCCATTGCAATCTGCCTCCCAGCACACAGAACAGGTGGGATAAGTGAGGAGGGGGAAACAGATGGTCCAACACACAGATCAATCTAGGGGCTGGATCAGAAAAGACAATACACACCAAGAATGCTATATGGCCCACTCCAC
>NW_011471457.1:0-542 GCF_000754665.1 Bison bison bison
GGAGCCTAATGGGCTGCCGTCTATGGGGTCGCACAGAGTCAGACACGACTGAAGCGACTTAGCAGCAGTAGCAGTAGCAGCATATTTCAATGTTCCTGTTGGCCATCCAGATATCTTCTTTGGAGAACTGTCTATTTAGGTTTTCTGCACACTTTTTTTTTTTTATTAAGCTGTATGAGCTGGTTTTATATTTTGGAAATTAATCTCTTGTCAGTTGCTTCATTCGCAAATATTTTCTCCCATTCCATAGGTTCATTTTATTTACAGCTTCCTTTGTTATGCAAAAGTTTTTAAGTTTTATTAGGTCTCATTTGTTTACTTTTGCTTTTATTTCCAATTTTCTAAGAGACAGATCCAAAAAAAATTTTTTTTTGCTGCAATTTATGTCAAAGAGTTTTCTGCCTATATTTTCTTTTAGGAGGTTTGTAGTATCCAGTCTTACACTTAAGCCTTTAAGCCATTTTGAGTTTATTTCTGTATACGCTATTAGAGAATGTTCTAATTTCATTCTTTTGCAAGTAGCTGTCCAGTTTTACCAACAT
>NW_011471458.1:0-619 GCF_000754665.1 Bison bison bison
GCAATCTATAACTTGACTGCTAAAATATACACTCCATTCTAAAATATTTGTTAAGAGTAGAACTTCACCTTTATTTTCTTTGGGGGTGGGGGTCAAATGTCATGCTCAATATCAGAAGTATACATTTCATCACTTATTTCTTCCTCACCATTTTAAAATTTTGAATGCTTAAACTTAATCTTACATTAGATTTAATTTTTGCTTAGACCTAGCAAAATTGGCACAAGTGAGCCAAGGTAGCATACCAAATATTAATTAAAAATCATGAATATATATACACATATCACTCTGGGTTGTGGTTGTGGATAAAGTGAATGGCTTTAAAATATTTAAGAAGTAAAAAAAAAAAAAACTTTAAAAATATTAAGGAGAAAAATAAAAAAAAAAATCTGGGCTTATTTGATATGAAGTTTCAGACAGAGGTGTGAAGGATCAAGTTCAGTCTGCCTAACTGGGTGAATGGTGGTTATTTTCTTTTAAATAGTAAACACTGGAAGACACTTTAAAGCAATTTAAATACAAGTGGTAAACTAAATGTCAGGCAAGGTAGTAGATTCTAAACAGTGATTCAAGAAGGAAAAGATAGCAGGACCCGGGATGGATTCTTGTAGAAAATTTA
>NW_011471459.1:0-825 GCF_000754665.1 Bison bison bison
AACTTGTATTGTTTGATAGTTTAACTGCGATGATAAAATGCTGGTATATCTTTCCTGGGTCAAGACAAGGAGCACTGAAGCAGAGAAAAAGGGAGAGGTTTCCACAACCCAGCTATGCTCTACTGCTCATTGAATTTGACATGCTTCACAATGAGTTAGGTATACAGAGTATTATGTACAGCTTTACTGCAGCCAGATAGAATTATATAGTGAATATTTGAAATTATAGCTATTTCCAAATATGGAATCTATGAAGCTAGATAATGCAATTTTCAAGACCACGATCAAAGTTCACTTTGTACTGTAACGGTTACCAATGTTGATATTTATAAACTTTTAGTGAAAAAAAATATAGAGGCTTCTAAGAAAATTGCTTCTTTTATCTGACCTGAAATCAGCATGCCACACAACTCTGACACTATTTATTAAAATTTTCAGAGTACGTCTGAATAGATTCCATCTTTCTTATGTGTTCTGGCATGGAGAATTGGTAAAATAATTAACAAGTTACTTATGAAACAATGCACAGGTCTTGAATAAGGTGATCTATCTATTAACTCTAACCTAGAACAGTGTTGTTAACTAATCATGAAACTCTGAGCAGTCATTTAACCTTTCTGAACTTCAAATTCTGCAATTGTGAAATCAGAGGATAACAGTGCTTTTCTTTCTTTACTACAATGTTTCTTTGCTTATTCCTTCATTTGTTTTTATTATTGTTTTCTTTTCTCTGAATATCAAATGAAATACTGTATGAGAAAGCAACTTGTAAAATGTCAAGTGCTATACAGATACTGTGACTCATATTTGCCTCCTATTCAAGCT
>NW_011471460.1:0-513 GCF_000754665.1 Bison bison bison
TCAGTCGTGTCCGACTTTTTGCAACCCCGTGGACTGTAGCCTACCAGACTTCTCTCTCCATGGGATTCTCCAGGCAAGAATACTGGAGTGGGTTGCCATTTCCTTCTCCAGGGGGTCTTCCCAACCCAGGGATCAAATCCAGGTCTCCCGCATTGCAGGGAGATGCTTTAACCTCTGAGCCACCAGAGAAGCCCATCCCAACTATACCCTAATTTCATATAAATGTCCTCTCCTGAAGTTGGCTTTCCCATGCTGCTGTAATTCAAACAAACTTAGGTTTGATTTTCCAATACTTTTAGGAAGTATCTAGCTGAAAACTCCCAATAGACCTGATGCTAAAATTTGAGTGGGTTAGAACAAAAATTCAAGTGGAGGATCACATAGTATTTGTCTCAAAAGTTAAATGTTGCAAATCAAGCCACATTCATTGTTTGCCCACATTCTCACAGAGCATTGTGAAAGCTACATCCTGGCATTGCTGCCTTGACCTAGAGGCTTAAACACTCTGGCTGT
>NW_011471461.1:0-576 GCF_000754665.1 Bison bison bison
GCTGGGTGCTGGGGGTTTATCGGAGCGGTTCTTCATCCCCTGAAATTCTAACCTGATAAAATTATAGTGAGCTGCTCTACACAAGAGACACGAGGGGACTGAAGTAATTTGTGTTCAGACCGCACGCAGCAGCAGGTGATGTGCAAAGGGCCTAAACACGTCGGATCTTTGCACCATGCCAGCAGTGGCACCCCACTCCAGTATTCTTGCCTGGAGAATCCCATGGACGGAGGAGCCCGGTAGGCTGCAGTCCATGGGGTCGCCAGGAGTCGGACACGACTGAAGCGACTTAGCAGCAGCAGCACCCCACCCGGGGTGGGGAAAGACACGGCGTTTTCCTCCTCTGGTGGCTGAGACCAGCTTCTGAAGCCCGGGGTGCGAGGCCACCTGTCTGCCTCTTTCCCTGAGGGTGGTGTTCATGTAATCTCCCACGCGTGATCCTTGACAGGAATTTCCAGGACATCGCCAGGTTCTCTTCTCTCCTTCGCTGCCGTTAGTACTTCTGTCCTGGTGCAAACAGGCGCACTCTGCTGCCCTAGTCGAGGTCTTAAATGGGACTCCGGCTATGAGGCTGTG
>NW_011471462.1:0-557 GCF_000754665.1 Bison bison bison
AAAAAAAAAAAAAGGATTAGGCTGTGGATTCAGACCCCTCTGGGCTGGGAGCCCAGCTCCGCACCTTGCTAGCTGTGTGACGTTGGGCAGGTTAATCCACCTCTCTGGGCTCCAGCTCCTGGTATAACATTGGGAGCATTAGGGGAGAAAGTGCAAATGTGCAGGACCAGGGCCAGTCTGCTTGTTTGCACTCCCTCAGGATGGCAATTATTGCTATTTACATGCTCCCTCTCCTTGAAGCCCTTCTGGCAGCCCCCTAAGCAAGTGTCTGCTCTGTTTCCAGAAAGGATTGAGGCCACAGGGGTGAAGCAATGTGTCTAAAGCCCCAGATGGGGGACTTCCCGGCAATCCAGTGGTTAGGACTCTGCTCTGTCACTGCCAAGGGCTCGGGTTCCATCCCTCCTCAGGGGAACTGAGCCCCCCACAAGCTGCTCAGTTCAGCCAAAAACAGGAACCATAGATGGAGGTGGTGGGATGCCCCAGGGCCCAAGTGGTCTCCGTGCCCGAGCTCCCACCATCGTGCCTTCCTTCTCCAAAGTGCAGAGGGCAGAGCTCCC
>NW_011471463.1:0-655 GCF_000754665.1 Bison bison bison
TTTCTCCCTCCTTCCCCTTTGGCCCGTGGAGAAATGGGGTCATCTGGTCAGGGGTAGTGGAGTTTGTGACTCCACACCCCCTCCCAGGTTCCCTTTCTCTTCAGTGTTTGGGGATCTTCTGGTGAAGTGTCAGGTGGTGCCACCTGAGACCCTGGCAAGCCCACAGGCATCCTGTGGTCTGATTGTCCCAGGAATGGAGGCTACATCTTTTTCCCAACCCTGCCCTCACTGTGTTAGGATAAGAAGTTGTAGAAGTTGTCAGGAGTCAGCTGTTTAGCAAGGATTTTTATTTATTTATTTTAGGCTGTGCTGGGTCTCCGCAGGAGATTCAAGAGACGGGTTTGATCCCTGGGTCGGGAAGATTCCCTGGAGTAGGAAATGGCAACCCACTCCAGTATTCTTGGTGAGAAAATTCCATGGACAGAGGAGCCTGGCAGGCTACAGTCCATGAGGTCGCAAAGAATTGGACATGATGGAGCATGGGTCTTCACTGTTGTTTGGACTTTCTCTAAGCACTGGTTTAGTTGCCCCTCAGCATGTGGGATCTCCCCAGACCAGTGATCGAACTCATGTCCTCTGCATTGGTCAGTGGATTCTTAACCACTGGACCACCAGGGAAGTCCTTTAGCAAGGATTTTAGTCTGGTTGAGAGAGG
>NW_011471464.1:0-530 GCF_000754665.1 Bison bison bison
AAGTCATATAAGAATGTATGCGAGTTGACTCTGAAGAAGGAGATTGAGCATTGAAGGCAAAGGTACAATGAAACCATGACTAGGTCCACAGGGAAATACATTAAGAGATTTGCCTTTTTTCACCCATCATTTACTGACAAAATCAAAGGAACTAATAAAGAGATCAATCAAATGAGGATAACATGATAGGAAGTGCGGAGGACAAAAATTTCAGACACAGCCTTGGTTTTCTTTGGCTTCTTAACTAACACACACTTCTGAGCATTGGACATTGAGTATCAAAGAACAACTCACCAAATAGAGTATAAAATTGCTGTATTTTCATGTACGAAGGAATATGTAGGAAAGGTTCCCAAAGGAGTAAGAATGAAAATGACACCTTGCAAAGCAGTGGGACAACCCTCCTTCTGAGCTACAAATCATTACATTCACTGATCTTGCATAGGGTCAACCTCATTTTTCAAAATTCTATGAAACAGACACAAACTAAACTATAGAATAAGTACTTGAAAAGAATGAGGAAGAACAGA
>NW_011471465.1:0-580 GCF_000754665.1 Bison bison bison
AAAACGACACTGTTGTTTATGTTATTAGGAAAAATGGATAATTTAGAAATGTTGATATGGTATAAAATTTCTTGAAAAAGTCTTAAGTATTTTGCCTCATGTATTTCACAAAACCAAAACTGTTTTCTTCCAGATGTTAGAAGGCTAGAAGATAGCATAGTTTTTATAGTTTGGATTGGTGGACTCAGAACAGAAAATGTGCCCTACATTTTTAAACTTCAAAAAAAAAAAAAAAAATAGAGCCATGACAAAGAAAAAAAGACAAACTTAGAAGCCATTGGTGGCACACATGATGAAGAAAGTGTTAGTAACTTGAAAATGTAAAAGCTTGGATTTCTCTGGTGGTCCAGTGATTAAGACTCCATGCTTCCAATGTAGGGGATCAATTTCTGGCCTGGGAAGTTAAAAAAAAATGTAAAAGCCTTTTACAAAACAGACACAGAGAGAGAGACAAACATCCCACTAAACAAATAAATATGCAATTTTACAGAGATGTGGCTAAGGAATACACTAAAAGGTCAAGTGTGCAAATAATCAAATAATGCTAAAAAATGTAATAGAGTTTCAGATTGCAAAATGG
>NW_011471466.1:0-729 GCF_000754665.1 Bison bison bison
GATGACCTGGATTATTATACCAGCACTTACCACATCTTCACCAAAGCTCCTGACAAGTTAGAGGAAGTCCTAGCGTGCCCGCAGGTCATCAACTGGGAACAAGCCTTCCAGATTCAAGGTGACCGGTCTAAATTAAAGCCAAAGATGTCCCGTTTAATTTATAGTAGATATGAAAGGGGGGGGGGGGGGGAATGATGCTTGCTTTTCTCCTCTCTACAGGATGTCAAGAGAGCTTGGGCGAGGCAATACAAAAAGTTGCAGCTTCAAAATCAGTGCAGGTGGATTATCTGAGAACCGTGCTTTTTGTGTTTGAAAAACCAACACTTGAGGCATCGAGTGGTGACAAGACGGATTTGATGAAGTTATTAAAAATTCCTAAAGTGCTTGAAGATAAAAGGTGAGATTTTTACCTTTTGCTTCTGAAATTTCTGATAGACTAGTTCAGTTGCCCTATGGGCCAGACTCGTAAATGTAGGATCTGAGACTAAATTATAATGGTGTTCAGAGCTACACAGGTAAGAAAGGGAACCGTATTAGGTAATGTTTGCTGAGCTTGGGCAGGAACTTCGTTAGAGTAGGTTCTTTTCCACATATCAACTTCCTTAGATCTCACAAAAGTGCTCCTGGAAGAATATTGGACATCATGGTGGAATTGAAAAACTTTCACTGAAACTATTCATTTTTTGACCAAAAAAAAAAAAAAAAACTTCATACTATGCAAAGTCTGGG
>NW_011471467.1:0-696 GCF_000754665.1 Bison bison bison
AGTGAATTGTGTCACCTCCTCAAATTTGTATGTTGAAACCCTAATCGCCCATGTGACTGTATTGGTAATAGAGTTTTCAAGGTGATTAGGGTTAAAAGAAGTCAGAAGGGTAGTAATCTGATACATTGGAACTGATGTCCCTATAAAAGTGGAAGAGCCATCAGCTCTCTCTGACCTGTGACGACAGAGTGAGAAGGCAGCCCTCCACAAGCCAGGAAGAGAGCTCTTGCCATTAGCAGACCCTGCCAGCACCTTGATCTTGGACTTAACAGCCTTCAAAACTGTAGGAAAACAAATGGTTTTTTAGCCATCTAGTCTATGGCATTACATTATGGCAACCTGAGTAGACTAAGATAGGATTTTAAAAAGACTTAAAGTCATTTTAAGACTGCTCAACACTTTTCAGTTTTATCTGGAATGAATTCATCTCCTGACTGGTTATTTATTTTTTTTTTTTACTGTCTTCACATCTTATATTTTATTTCAGTTTGATGGCTCACCTTGAAAACAAATTTTAAAAGCTGCTCCTCTGCCCTTGCCATTCTCATTTAATCTTTTTCAGCTGTCCCGATCTAACCCCCTAAAACTACTAAAGAAAGATTTTTATATCAGTAGCACAGAGCTTCATCAGCATGAATATTGGGAATATCAGAGTCAGCCCCAGTACTTCAAGGCTAATTCAGTTCCTGCCTTATA
>NW_011471468.1:0-559 GCF_000754665.1 Bison bison bison
TGTGGTGGATTCATGTTGATATATGGCAAAACCAATACAATATTGTAAAGTTAAATAATAAAATAAAATAAAAAAATAAAAAAAATTCAAAAGCCTGAAGAATATAATAACTGAAATGAAGAAAACATTAGGAGTTAACAGCAGACTAGGTAAAAAAAAAAAAAGTATTCACAAATGATCTGAAAGATAGAATAATGGAAATCACTCGATTACAACAGCAAAAAAATAAATTATGAAGTATGAGGACCACTTACAAGACTTATAGAACAACACCGAGCTTACCAACCATCACATTATATTGTTACAGCAGGAAGGTATCTAGGTTCAGTTCAGTCACTCAGTTGAGCAAACTTTTTGGGACCCCATGGAATGCATCACACCAGGCCTCCCTGTGCATCCCAACACCTGGAGTTTACTCAAACTCATGTCCATTGTGTCGGTAATGCCATCCAACCATCTCAACCTCTATCGACCCCTATTCTTCTCGCCATCAATCTTGCCCAGCATCAGGGTCTTTTCAAATGAGTCAGCTCTTCACATCAGGTGGCCAAAGTATTGG
>NW_011471469.1:0-523 GCF_000754665.1 Bison bison bison
ATTCAGGTTACCCATTTCTCTTTGCCACCATACATGAAGCTCAGTGGGAACCTACCTCCCAAACAATTCAGGTTACCCATTTCTCTTTGCCACCATACATGAAGCTCTCAGCTCGCAAACACACTGAATGCAGAATGTGTATCACCACATTACCATGGCAACCACACATCACAGAACCTTCAGAATTAACTGGACTCTGCACAGGATGAGTCCAACTGCCACTGTCCAACTGCTACTGTGATTCTATGCACATGTTTGGCTTTTCAGAGTAAACATTTTATTTCAAAAACTGAATCTCAGGCTCACACATTTCTCTCTGATTAGAAAATAATTTGTATGAATAAAAATGTTCTGTCCCCAAGTATAGCTGATAGTGAACATTTTCGGGTGAGGAGGGACAAATCTAACACATTGAGAATAAAAAGAGATTCTATTACTGATTAGAGTATCATCTTGGTACTGATCACAAGTTTGTGCTCCTAACACACAGTGAGGAGAGAAAGCCTTCCTGCAGGGCCACACA
>NW_011471470.1:0-532 GCF_000754665.1 Bison bison bison
ATGCACATTTTGGAGTCAATGCTTGGACAAACCAAGTGGCTGCTACAATAAATTATTATGGCAAAAATTAAGAATGTGAAGTTCATAGGGACCATCAATGATGTCTTCTAACTACATTGCTGAGGCTAATAGAAAAGAAAATAACCTGTGCAGGATTTTAACTTGAACAGGATTCCCAGTTCAAGTCATGGTGAATATATGTCAAATTTTAACCTCGTTTAGTGTTCCTGGAAAATTCAGCACATTGTCTGGGACAGAGTGGTAGCTTGGTAATTTGAATGGAGACACTTGGGCAGACTCAGATAACTCTGCATATGCCATATCCCTAACTCCCTGGGAGCTACCCTGGTCAGCGGAAGCAATTCCTTCTTCCCTGTCTGATGAGTAGAGAACTGCCAGACCTACGATCCTCTATGGCTTCATCTGAGCAGAAAACCTTTCAAAAGAATGACAGGTTTCCTCGTGTTCCACTCCTTGCATTTTTCATTGCCTCAAGATTGTTAGCTAGAATCAAAGTCAAACATGTCATGAT
>NW_011471471.1:0-577 GCF_000754665.1 Bison bison bison
TCAAATTTTAACCTCGTTTAGTGTTCCTGGAAAATTCAGCACATTGTCTGGGACAGAGTGGTAGCTTGGTAATTTGAATGGAGACACTTGGGCAGACTCAGATAACTCTGCATATGCCATATCCCTAACTCCCTGGGAGCTACCCTGGTCAGCGGAAGCAATTCCTTCTTCCCTGTCTGATGAGTAGAGAACTGCCAGACCTACGATCCTCTATGGCTTCATCTGAGCAGAAAACCTTTCAAAAGAATGACAGGTTTCCTCGTGTTCCACTCCTTGCATTTTTCATTGCCTCAAGATTGTTAGCTAGAATCAAAGTCAAACATGTCATGATGAGGATGGTACAAAATCTAATTCAGAAAGGGAACAAGTTATACACCAAAATAATTACAATATATTGTTATTAATTCTACATTGTGGTTAACCTGGAGAAACAGATTCTACAAGTGTTACACCATGGAGAAAGGAACAAAATTATAGACCAGGATGAATTTATAGATAAGGTCACACTTTCATTAAATGAACTTGGTGTGCAAAAAATATCCTTGAGACACTGTTCAGCAAGAAATCCCAAGATTAA
>NW_011471472.1:0-625 GCF_000754665.1 Bison bison bison
AGAACCTCAGGACTGTGGGCGTGCATGGGGGTAATGGGGTTCTGATTTATATATTAGGTGATCAGGATTGGCCATCAGATAAGGTCACACTTGAGAAGGAACTTAAAGACAGTAAAGGAGCAAGTTTTATGGAGATTAGGGAAAAACAATTCCAGATAGAGAAAACCACAAATACAAAGGCCCTACGGAGAAAAAAAAAAAGCATTAGAGAGAAAGAAGTTCACATCTTTGAGACATAAAGATTGATACAAGGTAGAATTGGATTAGTGTTATGGAGAGACATAAATCAAGTATTATAGGATTGCCGAGGAAGTAAGGGAGGCTTAGAATCATAGCATCAGAATGTGATTGTCTAGTCCAAGATACTGAGGTTTTCTTGAACAATAAAATACACTCCTTTCAAATTGTAGCTCGTGGATTGCCAATAAGAAAACAAATGGAATCAGAATACTCTGGCTGAAGTGAAGGTAGGAAGGTTTAGCCTTTCCAACTTGGCCTGACTCTTTCTCGTCCCCAGCCACTGAGGCACCTTTATGGAACCATAGGGCTGTAAGAGACAACGTTTGCCAAAGATTGATTTAGTCAAACTAGTTTTACAAAAAAGCATCCGAGGCCCGCAGAGGGA
>NW_011471473.1:0-6437 GCF_000754665.1 Bison bison bison
GATAAACTGTGTGTAGATGGTGGAGAAATAACCTGGTAAAAGAGAAAAGTATCTCAATTTTTATTATCACCAAAAAGTTTCAGATAGAGTATGGATCAAACATTTCAAATATGCACAGTGAGAAAAGTACCAGAATAAAACTCAGATTCCTATTTATACATTTTTTATCTGCTGACAGAGACCTGTTTTTTCTATTTCTACTGTTTCTTAACCTTAATTTTTTTTTAATTGGAGAATAATTACTTTACAACATTGTGTTCTTTACTGCTGTATAACATCATAAATCAGTTGTAAGCATACATATATCCCCTTCCTTGTAAGCCTCCCTCCCACCCCAAAGACCTTTCTAAGAATGATTTTGAAAGTAAGAATTTCAGAGTTTCCTGGATTTCAGCACCAAAAAAAGAAAAGAAATCTAGATGTCGATTTAACATTTTAACAACACAAAAAATTTAAAACTCTCTGTAGATCAAGCTGTCTATAGGCAAGTTGGATTAGCAGACAGGGCTTGTCTTTTTGGCTCTAATAGGAATGTGGCATAGATAAAAATGATTTCTCACTTTCAATTTTTTTTTTAGAATTTTTTTTTGAGGATTGATATTTTCTAACAACTTTCAATGTTTTCAGAAGTCAAGGGAATCTAGAGAGTTCCTTGGTCGTCCAGTGGTTAAGACTCACTGCTGTGGGCCCAGGGTTCGATACCTGGTGGGGGAACTAAAATCCTACCAGCTACTTGGATGTACTGTACAACATGGGGAATATAGCAAATATCGTATAATAACTTTAAATGGAGTATGACCTATAAAAATTGTGAATCACTATGTTGTGTACCTGTAATATATAATATGAATATTATATGAATAATCCATATTTTAATTAAAAAGAAGTAACCTTAGACAAAAAGACCTTATGGTAATTAGATCAACAGGAAAAATGAGAAATAAGCAAACAAAAATGCTACCAATTATAGTTGTACAGACATTGTGAATTATAAACTTCATTCCAATGCCAGAGACATTAAAATGTCAGAAAATGAACGTATTAGAATCATTGAGGTACAGTGTTGTCTCTAATGCTCAAAATGTATCTGCAAAGGAGGTATGATATCCTTTGACTTCATTTAGATGTTGTCTTGTAAAATATAGTAATAGTAATAAGTATGGTTGTATCACCTAACAGTTACTGAGCAGTTACCTGTGCCAGGAACAGTTCCAAACTCTTTGCATGGATCTCATTTAAGCATTGCAGTGCTGTCTTGTGAGAGAACTACTACTCTCTCCATTTTGTTGATGAGGAAATTGAGGCACAGAGAGGCTGAGCAACAGCTAAGTGACAGAGTGAAAGTCAAATTCAAACCCAAGTTGAGCTGAATCTCAAGGTCATGGTCATTCTATTAAAGTAAATTGTTCTTTCATTACTGTGTTAAGAAGAGCTAATGCTAATATATAATGTTCTTTCTCCAGAAGGAAATGAAATATTTGTTTTAGAGCAATAGGAATAGCATGGTATTGAATGTTTTCAATCACAGGAAAAATTGTTTGTTTTGAAACCGTAACACTACAGTTCCCTGAAAACTCCTCTTGCTTTCATAGGACTGCCCTCTACTTGGCCTCTGCCAATGGCCATTAAGCGGTGGTAATTCTGCTCCTGAAGAGAAAATGCCTGCTTAACTTCTGTGACAATGAAAACAGGACAGTGCTGATGAAGGTATGGGGCAGAGAACCATGTACACACAAGGTGGATGTGATTTAACTACTGAGACTAAAAGTGAATTCATCTCATTTAGATATAGCAAACCGGTGAAGTTTGTGGACTGTTTACTTTGAATTACTAGAATTTACACTGTTTCTTGGCGCAACACTGACAGGCTGTAGAATGCCAAGAAGAGGAGTGTGCAACTCTTCTGCTGGAGCATGGTGCCGACCCAAATGTCGTGGAGGTCTGTGGGAACACTGCTCTCCACTACGCTGTCTTTTGCCAGAATATATCACTCGCAGCAAAGCTGCTTTCCTGTGACGCCAATATAGAAGCCAGGAACAAGGTATATCTCAACTAACTTTATTTACAAAATATTTGCAAAGCATTTTTTTAAACTTGAAGTGTTTTATTTCTAACTATGTAAATAGGTAAACTGAATAGTTTCCATCAAGCCCTGTTACCATGGAAACAACTCCAAAACCATTGCAGGGGGTGGGGAAAAATGTTGGAGCCCACAGAGAGGGCAAAGCTCTCCCAGCCAGCCGTCTACTCCAGAAGGAAGATTTCCCATCAGAACGTACCCAGGAGTGGGTGGTAGGCTCAGAGCCCACAAATGATGAAGGCCTGGGGGGAGTGAAGTGATGTGAGAAGTGGCTGCTTCCAGCAGCTCAGGGAATGGGTGCCCCTGGGGGTGGATGGGAGGAGGAAGGAGACCCAGTGCCCATGAGGGGGAGCCTGGTGAGTGCAAATGGGCCTGGGACGCAGCAGGCCTGGAGCCCTGAACCTTCCAGGACCCCAGTTCTGAGATCTGGCCAAGAGGGTCAAGTCATGTTTGACTCCCAGCAAGGGTGTTCACTTGTGCTGGTGACCACTTGGTTCATGATGTACACCTTGGGGTCTACTGCGCTCAGCACCAGGAGCTGCTCAGTGGGGTTGCAGCTGTGCGTGTGGAGCTGGTAATGGTGAAGCCACCCCTCCTGCTTTCCCCAGGACACACGTGATGTCCTGCAGCTGCAGCCCCACCAGGAACTCCCTCCACTCTCACAGGTGGGCTCAGTTTTCCTTCTTTGGAAGTTCCAACCTTCCCTGAGTGAAAGTATTTTGAAGGAACCAAATTGTCTAAGATTTCACTTTAAATCATGATGTTTCTCAAGCATTAGAGAGTAAAGCATTCCTTTATGTGTGTATGGCTGGTATTCATGATAACACTACACTTGTTAAAGGTAAAACATTTTCCAAATATTTTCCCCCACTTAAGGTGGTTTTTCTTTGTTGTTGTAATCAGTCTAAAATAACACAGTAAAGCAAAATTTCCCTCAGTAGACTTTGTCTTAAAATTCAAACATAATGAAAGCATTTTACAACATATTAGAAGTCTTGTTGCTGTTCACAAATTCCAATTTTATGAAAAAATGGTTTATATAAGCACAGTATTTCTCTCATTGCCCAAGTCTTAAGAGGGTAAAAGGAAAGGAAAAGGAGCAAGCAAGTGAAAAGTGCAAGTCAAGCTGGAATTTTGGCAGTTGGGAAATGCCAAGAAGAGGATTTATTTATTTTAAAATTAATTTATTTGGCTGAGCTGGGCTTCGTTTCAGCATGTAGAATCTAGTTTCCTGACCAGGGGTCGAACCTAGGCCCTCTTTCCTGGGAGCACTGAGACCCAGCCATGGGACCATCATGGAAGTCCCGAGATTTTGGTTTGTCCTTTTTATTCCCTTCAGTTTATATATTTCTTATATGCTTTTCAGTTTTCAGGGATAATAGTCATTATTTTGAAAAAGAGTGTGAGTGAATTGTAAACTTGCCTAGGTGCCAGTTTTAAGAAGACTCTGATCAAAACAGACTGACAGTGAACAGGTGGTGATTAAGTGGGAATTAAGAGAGAACAACAAATAACTACCTGATATTATCCTATTCTGGCAGAACCATCCACTTAGATAAGAGTCTAGACTCTGCTCTCTCATCTAGAATGTCTTGATGGGAAGGAAGTAAGGGGTTTATAAATAATGAGATCAGGTTGCATTTTGGGTTTACTAGTCCCTGTTCTTCCACTGTTTACCCAGGAAAATTGCAGTTTTGATGACTCTTACCTCTTACACTTCTCTTTTTTATTCAAACCTTCATGTAAGAAAAGGAATTAGCCATGTGAGTAACAGATGAGACTGGAGTGCTTGCTGTACTAATTCTCAGCTATATTCTGCTGGTGAACCACAATTATTTGGGAAAACTTATTTTAAAAATGTATAAGCCTAGGCTGTTTGCTGTAGATTTTGACAGAGTAAATTGAGGAGCACTTAGACGTGTGTATTTAGAACTATTCCCTTGAGATTCTGATCCAATCCTTGATGAATAACTATGGATTGAATACATGTAATTTCTAAATGCACCCTTCACAAAAGAAAGTAATCTCCTGAAGCATTGGAGTTTGATCAATGCTAGCTACTTCCATCAGCTCCCTCCTTTCCAACAATATTAGCCTGACTTTTTCTCTGCCCCTGTGTTTGAGACACTAAAAGGAGTATCTTTGGCAATATCTATGGGCTTGAACAATAACTCCTTTTCCTTCCAACCACTCATCATTCAATGACACTCCGAGAGTCTTTAGCGATTTGCTCATGGCGAAGTCACTTCGTCTGTAGAGTCTGACCCTTTAAGGATTTTGCACCTTCACTTATCATCCAGGTCATTAGGTCAACAGATGTTTGGTACCAACAGGGTTTTCCTGACTGCACTAATAGTAATGCATGAGCCTTTTTTTGGTGTAGCTGCAGGACAGACTCTTGCAGTGTGTCTGTTAGAATTGCTGATCCCTGGCATAATGAGAGCTTTAAAACCCGTGAAGTTAGTAACAGTACAGAGGGGAATTGTTTTAAGCATTTATTTTTAGCAGGCTTCAAAACTCATGATCAATTTTATTAATAATCTAGAAAAATTCTAGAGATATATTGTAGCTTCAACAGGCAGTGGAAACATTCTTGACTGTGAATTATTACTCTTTTTAAAAGAATTTATGTTTAATTGAATTATGAGTCTTAATAGCCATATTTATTACATATTGGGACCCACTTTTTCTGTGAAACATATGATACTAAAGAAAGGAAAGGTTTCACATACAAATATTTGCTTTATACCCACCTGTTTGGAAACAGCAAACATAAAACCAAAAGTGGGCCATAAACCAAACATGGTCCTTGGATATGTCTAGTTTACCTCCACACATTGAGTCAACATTTTAAATTTGGAGGCTCATGCAGAAGCTCAGGCTTCTCCGAGGACCAAATCTGGACCTCCTTGAGCCCATCCTACTGCTTGGTCTGCATGCAGAGGCTACCCCTTCTGTGTGGGACATGTGTTTTCGGTGTTACCGGTCTCACCTGGATTTTTCACTTACTCAGGTCATCAGCTTTCCATCCATAAGCATTTGAGTTTCCAATTTTTGATTGATAGTTTATTTTGATAAATATTTGAAGGTTTTTAAAGACAGTCTAATTAATCTATAATTGATTTCATATTTTAAAAAATCTCTTAAGAATGGGATTGAATTTTTCAAATTAGAATTTTTAAGTTGGTTGTGGCAGTTTCACACTGAATAACTCTCACAAACACACAAGATTATAAGAGACAGCACAGGGAGAGCTGGTAGAGAAGCAACTCCCCAAGAAGATGTTGAACATGTATTTATTGGTAATTTTATATTGTAATCTTTAACTAAAAGCAGTAAAGCAAGACAGACACCAGAACTCTAGGATTTTGGAAGCTTCCTCCTGATGGTCTGGAGGTAATCACATGAGAGTCATCAAGAAGGGTCTTTGAAGATAAATTGGGGAGGGTGCTCATTCTGCATGCAGTTAGCATCTAGCTAATGCTGACCTCTCAGCCAGAATGTCTAACTTAAGGAACGGCGGTGGAAAGAGCAAGCAAGGAAGAGAGAATGAGTAAGATTAAATTTCAGGAGACATTTCTGAGAAAGCAGTAAAACAGGGTTCCCACAGTTGACTTTTTGAAAAAGAAAAAAAAAATGTTTCTCTCATTGCATGTTCATGTAGAGAATAATATTCCCACTGGAATGTCTGTAAGCCTTTTGAGTTTACTCATGGTCATCCTTGGATAGGTTATGTATGCTACAGATAGTATTATATATTTCTGCCTCAGCATTGTCCCTAAAATATGCAGTTGATACAGTAGCTAAATGATAACCTGTACCTCCTGCATTGGGAGGTTGACATTTAGCCACTGGACCACCAGGGAAGGCCCAGAGGAGGAGAGTATTAAAGAGAAAGAAGGTGCACAGGGCAATGAGGAGGGGGCTGTCTTTCATTTACTTTGACTTTTATTTTTAAGTTCAAAGAATCTATTGCACGATTTTAATTTCAGTTTAGAAAGTAATTAACCTCCAATTAAAATAAATAAATTTATATTTAAAAAAGAAAAAAATGATAAAAAAAGAAAGAAATAGGTTAACTGTGTATATTAGAAATAGTTTTCCCTGTTTTACAGGATGACCTGACACCACTGTTACTTGCAATATGTGAAAGAAGAGAGCAAATGGTGGAGTTTTTAGTAAAGAAAGAAGCAAATATACATGCGGTTGATAAGATGAAAAGGTACTGTTGTTCTTTTTCAGGTTCGATGCACGGTACTGGATGCTTGGGGCTGGTGCACTGGGACGACCCAGAGGGAGGTTAGGGGAGGGAGGAGGGAGGAGGGTTCAGGATGGGGAACGCGGGTATACCTGTGGC
>NW_011471474.1:0-579 GCF_000754665.1 Bison bison bison
TCATGTACAGATGTGAGACCATAAAGAAGGCTGAGCAGTGAAGAACTGATGCTTTTGAACAGTGGTGCTGGAGAAGACTTAATAGTCCCTTGGACAGCAAGGAGATCAAACCAGTCAATCCTAAAGGAAATCAGTCCTGAATATTCATTGGAAGGACTGATGCTGAAGCTGAAGCTCCAATAATTGGCCACCTAATGTGCAGATCTGACTCATTGCAAAAGTGCTTGATGCTGGGAAAGATTGAGGGCAGGAGGAAAAGGGGGTGACAGAGGATGAGATGGTTGGATGGCATCAGCGACTCAATGGACATGAGTTTGAGCAATCTTTGGGAGATAGTGCAAGACAGGGAAGAATGGCGTGCTGCAGTCCATGGGGTCTGAAAGAACTGGATACACTGAATGACTGAACGACAGTGAAAAAACGACAGTGAGCAACAACCACCTTGATAACAGGCAAACCCTTCTTCCCCTCAGTTGATTGTCGATGTCACAAATTCACATCTTTGTGCATTACATATTTCAACACACAATGTAAGAATTCTTTTAAATGTATTAGTCTCTCTTTTTCCTGCTTTTTGAG
>NW_011471475.1:0-512 GCF_000754665.1 Bison bison bison
ATGTGGCTATCATGTTCTGATCACTTGACTGCCCATGCACTCATCACATGGATGATCATACACTGATCACGTGCCTGATCATGCACTGATCATGTGGCTATCATGCACTGATCACGTGGCTATCCTGCAGTGATCATGTGACTTCGAATGCACTGATCACGAGGCTGATCATACACTGATCACGTGACTGATCATGCAATGATCACCTGGCTGATGAAGCACTAATCACGTTATTGATCATGAACTTATCACCTGGCTGAGCATGCAGTGATCACGTGTCTGAATGGCGCTGATCATGTGACTGATCATGCGCTGATCACTTGGCTATCAAGCACTGATGATGTGCCTCAGGAGGCAATTATCAAAGAGCTGAGCAGGCACGAATCACGCAATCAGCAGGCAATAATCATGGATCTCAGCTGTGACGTATCATGCTGCTCAACTGGCAATAATCAAGCACCCGAGCAGGCAGGAATCACACGGGTCTGCTGTCAATTGTCAAGCAGATGAGC
>NW_011471476.1:0-552 GCF_000754665.1 Bison bison bison
GGGGGTCGCAGAGAGTCGGACACGACTGAGCGACTTTCACACTTCACAGGCTACCATGAAACCACAAAGGTAGAAATAATTGAAAGACAACCTAACAAAACCTCCTCTATAAGTACCCCCTTTTTTTAATTTTTAAAGATTTATCCTTTTTTTTCCTAACTGTGCTGGGTTGTTGCTTCACAGGCTTTTCTCTAATTGCCCCAAGCATGGGCTCCTCTCTAGTTCCAGTGCGTGGGCTTTTTGTTGCTGTGGCTTCTCCTTGATGTGGCTTCTCTTGTTGTAGAGCACAGGCTCTAGGGTGTGTGGGCTTCAGTAGTTGTGGCACGTGGGCTCAGTAGGTACAGCTCCCAGACTCTAGAGCAGAGGCTCAGTAGTTGTGGTACATGGCTTAGCTCCTCTGCGGCATGTGGAATCTTCCAAACCAGGATCAAACCAGTGTTCTTTGTATTGCAAGGTGGATTCTTAACCACTGGACCACCAGGGAAGTCCCTATAATGTTAGCTCTTAAAACAGAAAACAGACTACAACACTAAAAATGACAGTCATCCGTGT
>NW_011471477.1:0-515 GCF_000754665.1 Bison bison bison
GTAATTATTACAATATTTATTAGTTTCTTAACTCTAAAACAGACAATTACATTCACATACTACTAGTATTAGACACTTATTTTTGCTAAATTATTTCAGTGATGCTAGCATCATAGAGTGCTAACAGAAGTAAAGCTAGACTGAGAGTCATCAGAGAATGACCAAATCCATTTCAACATATTGTCTTATAGGAAATGACTTGAGACTCATAAATGTAAATATTCAATAAGGTTAGACAGCCACTTTGTGCTGAACAGGGAAGTAATAAGAGTGAATCATTGAAACACCATTGAATACTATTTTTGTGTATGATGGTTGCCTCTCATTGTCTATATTAATACAAATGCACATGTAATATTAACCTACTCATTTCCCTATGACTTGGAAGGTATCCTTTCTTAAAAATGTATTTGTTTGTTTATTTTTGGCTTGTGCTTGGGCTCCTCTTGGTTGGCCTGTGTGGGCTTCTCACTGCAGTGGCTTCTCCTGTTCTGGAGCACTGACTCTAGGTGAGC
>NW_011471478.1:0-535 GCF_000754665.1 Bison bison bison
ATCCCTGGTTTCAAACTATATTACGAAGCTAAAGGAATCAAAACAGTATGGTACTGGCACACACACACACAAAAAAACAGACACGTAGATGAATAGAGCAAAACAGAGAGCCCAGAAATAAACCCTTGCTTATTAGGCCAAGCATCTATGACAAAGAAAGCAGGAATATGTAATGGGAAAATGATAGTCTCCTCAAAAAATGGTAATCGGAAAACTTGACAGCTACAAGCAAAAGAATGAAACTAGAGCACTTTCTTGGATTAAAGGCTTAATTGTAAGACCTGAAACTTTAAAACTCCTAGAAGAAAACATAGGCAATATGCTCTTTGACACTGGTCTTAGAAACACTTTTTGGATCTGTCTCCAGAGGCAAGGACAACAAAAGCAAAAATAAACAAAAGAGACCTAATCAAAAAAATAAACACACACAAAAAAATGATGTTAAAGAAAAGAAGAAGGAAAAGAAAGAGAGAAAAAACGAACAAACAAAAACAAACAAGGTCTCGAAAATTATAAAGAAAGTACAGGTACAAAA
>NW_011471479.1:0-646 GCF_000754665.1 Bison bison bison
CTATCTGCTGCCTAGTCAACATGGTCAACATGAGGAAGTCAAGCAAGAGTTCCAAATCTCTTGAATGTGGTCCTTGGAAATACTTCTGTTCTTAGTTGCTCAGTTGTGCCCAACTTGTATGCTACCCATGGACTGTGGCCAGTCAGGCTCCTCTGTCTGTGGCATTTCCCAGTCAAGAATACTGGAGTGGTTTGCCATTTCTTTCTCCAGGGGATCTTCCCGACCCAGGGATCAAACCTGAGTCTCCTGCAGGTGGATGCCTTCCCATCTGAGCCACAATACAACTAATTGCCTAGTCAAAATACAAGAAAAAAGCTAGTGTTCTACTAAGTGGAAAGATGATTTAAGAAACGGAAGCTTTCCTTTGTTGGTATATTTGAATCTTTATTTAGTTTTATTTATTTTTATGATTAAGGCTACTTGAACAAGGCAATGGAGAAACCCCAGAGTTGAAAAGCAATTGACTTTTTAAAAGAAACATGTGGCAGGTGAAACTTTCTTCATTTTTTAGAGTTGGTTCAATGCAAAATCTTTATTCAACAAATATGACTCTTGTGAACTTTATTTCAAATCTCCACGATGAATCACTAAGGCATAAAGGAAGAAAGGAGTAGAGGTGGAGAAAAAAAGAGCAACCTTTCCCCTT
>NW_011471480.1:0-738 GCF_000754665.1 Bison bison bison
GTTTGCCATTTCTTTCTCCAGGGGATCTTCCCGACCCAGGGATCAAACCTGAGTCTCCTGCAGGTGGATGCCTTCCCATCTGAGCCACAATACAACTAATTGCCTAGTCAAAATACAAAGAAAAAAGCTAGTGTTCTACTAAGTGGAAAGATGATTTAAGAAACGGAAGCTTTCCTTTGTTGGTATATTTGAATCTTTATTTAGTTTTATTTTATTTTTATGATTAAGGCTACTTGAACAAGGCAATGGAGAAACCCCAGAGTTGAAAAGCAATTGACTTTTTAAAAGAAACATGTGGCAGGTGAAACTTTCTTCATTTTTTAGAGTTGGTTCAATGCAAAATCTTTATTCAACAAATATGACTCTTGTGAACTTTATTTCAAATCTCCACGATGAATCACTAAGGCATAAAGGAAGAAAGGAGTAGAGGTGGAGAAAAAAAGAGCAACCTTTCCCCTTGGCTCCATCTCAACCAGCTGCTTAGTTCCTTCATCTCGTGGACTACGATCTGGGATAATCTTGTTTGTCTGATTTTTATTTGGGGACAGTTTCTAGTCACAAAGCTAGAAACAGTGGTGGGGAAGCCCTTCTTTCCATTCCACATCAGACCCAGTGGACAGTCCAGGCCCTGCCCACTGCATTGAGTCTGTAGCAACAGAATCACCAGTGATGCTGGTTAACAATGCATATTGCTGGAATCCACTCCATGAGGACTATGGAAGATCTTCACATTTCTGG
>NW_011471481.1:0-577 GCF_000754665.1 Bison bison bison
TTTGCTTTGCCATCAGGTTTAACGTGATATGATATTTTGATGCCTCCCAGCTTAAGACCAGCAGGAACACATTTGTAGTTGAACAATTTGAGTTTAGTATTCTTTGCAGTGAAGGAGAACATACACAGTGAAGGAACTGTGGGCCACACAAGTACGTGGGTGATAGAAAAGGGATGTTAAGAGATTTGGGCTTGGGACTTCCCTGCTGGTCCGGTGGATGAGCCTTTGCCTTCCAAAGTAGGTGGTGTGGGTTCGCTCCCTGGTTGGGGAAACTAAGGTCCCACATGTCTTGTGGCCAAAAACCAAAACATAAAAGAAAACAAACAAACAAACAAAAAAAAAAACAGAAGCAATATGGTAACAAATTGAATAAAGACTAAATAAAGGGACCACCTCAAAAAAAATTAAAGAAACAAAGAGGTGGGCTTGTTTTAGGTGATTTGGGTGAATTTTTAAAGAAGCAGAGCTCTGATCTGGATTGGATACTGTCAGGAGACAGGGAATTCCTATGACAGTATCTTAATAAACCTTTTGTATAGAGAGAATAGAGTAGAGTGAGGTTAAAGCTACAATTGCT
>NW_011471482.1:0-579 GCF_000754665.1 Bison bison bison
CACTAGATACATTCCAAAGCAGACTTGAGCAGATAGAAAAATCAGTGTACTTGAAGATAGGATGATTTAGATTATTGAGTCTTAGTAACTAAAGGAAATAAATGAAAAATACTGAAGAAAAGTGAACAGAGCTGAAGGAGCCTGGGGAACACAAATAAGCAAACATACACATTGTGAGGCTCCCAGAAAGAGAGATAAAGAGACATAAAGGAGCATAGAGATTATTTGAAGAAATGATGGTTGAAAACTCCCCAAATTTGATGAAAAACATGAATACAAATGTTCAAGAAGTTCAATAAACTCCAAGTAAAATACATGCAAAGAGACACATGATGAGACACATTGTAACCAAATAGTGGACGATAAGACAAACAGAATATTGAAAGCAATGAGAGAAGACAAATTGCCACGTACAAGATACCCTCAATAAGATTATTTTCATATTTCTCATCAGAAACCTTGAAGGACAGAAAGCAGTGGGTTGATATAGTCCAAGTTCTGACAGTAAAAACATTGCCAACCAAGAATTCAATATATAGCACAAGTATCCATCAGAAACTAGAAAAAGAAGAGCAGTCT
>NW_011471483.1:0-732 GCF_000754665.1 Bison bison bison
AAGACAACAAACAAATACTACTAGGAGTAATGCCCATACATATCAAACTATCTAGGTAAACCATGTTTTACTTATGTAGCAAATCTATTAAATAACCAGCATATGGAAGCTTATACCTCATGCGAGAGAATTACCAAATTAACAATACATCTATTAGAAGTCTCTAAACCCCATCCCCAAACAATTTTAGTACACCTACCAAGTACTGTAGGTACATTTAAAAAAACAGAAATAAAACATACATCAGCCTTTGTAATTAAGCATTTTTCATAACATATAAACAGTGTTCAGATATAAACTGTTAAGTAAATATTTTTTCTAAATATGATTTATGTAATCAAGACTTTCTTAAACAAAGACACATCTTAGGAATATGATCTGTACAAACTTACAGTAGTGTAAGACTGTTCTATACATCAGTGATTGATTTTCTTGCTTTCATTTTAGCATTCCTGGTAAATTTTTATTGAATACCAAACATCGTGGCTTTGTGTTCTTTTTTTCATTCCTTTAAATATTGTTTGCTTTAGTTTGGGATGTAGTTAAGTTACTTACTAATAGGCTACTCCTTTCTGGCTTGTTTTAAAACTTTATTAGACCATGTCAGAGCAGTGTTAGTGTAGGACTAAGTTGCTATTCTACTGATAAAGAACCTTCTGAGCTTTGTGAATGATGGGAGTTTTCACTTAGGCTCTTATGAAGAAAAACTATGCTTGGTTTATGTAAACTCTG
>NW_011471484.1:0-772 GCF_000754665.1 Bison bison bison
ACATTTTTACGTATTTGTGTCTGCTTCCATCTCCCAAACTGTAGGATATGAGCTTCTGAATGATTGGGATCTTAAAGGGATTTATTTTTCTCTGTCTCTCCCAAAGCACCTATCAATACTACTGTGTTTCTTTTTAGTAGGTGCTCCATAAATGAGCACTAAAATAAAGTTAATGCAATGCCATCCTCTTTTCTGTCATCGGTGTTAACATTTTAAAAGTGCATTACCACATAGTAACATGCAGTATTCCTTATGGAGTGGCACAGGGCTTTGTCTCCCCCACTCAGTATTTAATTTCATTGAATGAGTTAATACATTTAAAGCACTCAGAAGAGCACATGGCACTTAAGTGTCATGTAAGTGTTTGCTCTTAGTCTTACCATTTTAATTTAATTTTCATAGTGTTAACTATTATCCCTAAGAAGTTAAAATGCACAAGAGTCCCATAGCCAGTGCAAGTATCACTTTATAAATAAATAAAGCAAAGAGAATGTAACCAACTTAATAATAATAATAATACCTTTGAGACTAGAAATCTTGTGTCCTCACTCCCAGACTTTTGTAGTAAAAGTCTGACTCCATTAGATAGCTCACAAACTACATTAAAACATTTATTTTCATTGATTTATAATTTATCCCTTGTGTACATTCAGAGAAAAATTAAGACACCTTACAGTAAAAATACATAAACAATAGCCACACTATTCACAATAGCCAAGACGTGGAAAAAGCCTGAATGTCCATCAACAGATGAATGGATAAAGAAGATGTG
>NW_011471485.1:0-640 GCF_000754665.1 Bison bison bison
TATAGGTTTCTCAAGAGGCAGGTCAGGTGTCTGGTATTCCCATCTCTTGAAGAATTCTGTGCAGTTTGTTGTGATTCACACAGTCAAATGTGTTGGCATAGTCAATAAACCCAAAGTAGATGTTTTTTCTGGATCTCTCCTCCTTTTTCTATGATCCAATGGATGTTGGCAATTTGATATCTCATTCCCCTACCTTTTTTAAAGCCAGCTTGAACATCTGGAAGTTCTCAGTTTATGTACTGATGAAACCTCTCTTGGAGAATTTTGAGCATTACTTTACTAGTGTGTGAGATGAGTGCAAATTGTGTGGTAGTTTGAGTATTTTTTGGCGTTGCCCTTCTTAGGGATTAGAACGAAAACTGACCTTTTCCAGTCCTGTGGCCACTGCTGAGCTTTCCAAATTTGCTGGCATTTGAATGCAGCACTTTCACAGCATCATCTTTAGGATATGAAATACAGCAACTAGAATTCCATCACCTTCACTAGTTTTGTTCATAGTGATGCTTCCTAAGGTCCACTTGACATCACATTCCAGGTTGTGTGACTCTAACTGAGTGATCACACCATTGTGGTTATCTAGGTCATTAAGATCTTTTTGCATAGTTCTGTGTATTCTTGCCCCCTTTTCTTAATATCTTTT
>NW_011471486.1:0-551 GCF_000754665.1 Bison bison bison
GTGTGTTGCAGGGTGTTCAACAACATCTCAGGATGCTTACCCGGTAGATGTCAATAGCATCTGCCTCCCCCCCCTCACCCCACCTAAATTGTGACAATCAAAAGTGTCTCCAGATATTGCCAGATATCCCCTGGGGGCAGAATACCCTTGCTTGAGAATTACTATTCTAAGATAACATGATGACTATCTCCCTCACTAAAAATTCCCAATTAAATGTTTATCCTCTCCACAAAATGCCTTTACTTCTCCTTCTTATATATAGTAGTATCCCAAGGCTCCCAGCGACTCAGGCTAACAACCTCAGAGGCATCTGTAACTTCTTTTTGCTGATGTTTTTCTCACATCAAATCCATAGTTAAGTCTTGAAGTTTCTACGCTCCAGTTGCCAGACAAAAACACAGGACACTCAGTTAAATCTGAACTCCAGAGAAGCAACAGATAATACGTTTGCATAAGTATGTCTTGAATGTTGCCCCAAACATATTTATACTATTGCTTGGGCTTCCCAGGTGGCTCAGTGGTAAAATCTGCCTGCAATGCAGGAGATGTGA
>NW_011471487.1:0-781 GCF_000754665.1 Bison bison bison
CAATGTGTTCATCTTATGCTACTGCTTCAGGTAGACCTGCTTCAGCATGAAGGACTGCACTTAAAGGGATGCATACTATTCCAGCTCAAGCAACAGATACTGAAGTGCAGATCACTGTCCTTTGTTGAAAAGGATCAGCAGTTTGTCAACATAGGTAACACGCCAGAGCAAGCCTTGGGATGCAACTCTGAAAACAGGTTAGGCCCTCTTTTTCCCAAGCCCTGCAATAAAATACAAACCCAAAAAGAAAAATAGCAACGATTTTGTCAGGACTTCCTCACTTTTCTTTCTGGATAGCAGGAAGCACACACTGAGGCCAGATGATTGCAGGATTTAACTGTGAGCTAACATTGGGTGGGGTGGAAGCTCATCACTTTAGGAAGAATGTGGCTCAGTTAAACCGTTTCACTTTCATTCACTTCATGTACATAGAGTTCCATAATCCTTCGTTAAGGAATTCAGTAAGTTATACTTTCTTACATCTTCACCATCTCTTGGTTTACACAAATGTCAATTCCTAGTCCAGCACTTATTTGTAAAATGAGTGTTACAGGTAGTAATAGTGCATAAATGATGATGAGCAATGACAGGAAGTTTATTTCTTCTCTGTTTGACTTCTCTATTTTTATACAACCAAGCAGTGAAATATACTTACGGATGTGAATATTTTAGTGGCGTGTAGAAATACATAGTGTTGGCACAATAATTATCAGGGTATCGTGTCTTTTTCATATATTCCTTTGGAGATTCTGTTCCATTATACATTATCATAAGATATTCA
>NW_011471488.1:0-649 GCF_000754665.1 Bison bison bison
ATCCAAGTGATCAAACCTTGTATCACTAATAGTACAACTCTGACATAGTCCTTGATGAGATGCAGTAAGTACATAGCATCATCTATTAAGTATTCTTCTCAAGTGTTTAATCTTAATCGAATTAAACCTTCAGACCCAACTTGCAATTTACAGGAAATTTACAAGGGACCAAGGAAAAGTTAAACACATCATGGAGATAATCAGCAAATCCAGAATCCAACACATTCAACAAGACAACTAGCCTGTTCTCATCAAAAATGAAAATTTAATAGAACAGAGCGGGATGAAAGAGAGGATAAATTCAAAAAGACAATAATAATCAAATATAATGTGTGGATCTTGTTTGGATTCTGGTTTGTTTTTTTATAGCTATGTAAGACATTTTGGAGACAACGGAGGAAATTCAGACATGAATATTAGCTAATATTAGGAGGTATTGTTAATTTTCTTAAGTGTGGTAATGGAATTATGGCTATCCAAGAGAAATGCTGTTCTAAGAGGTACATAATGAACTATTTAAAGTGAAGTGTCGTGATGCATGGGAACAGATTCAAATATTTCACATGATTAAATCAATAAAGCAAATTTGGTAAAAATGTTGACAGTTGTTCAGTATAGATGGTAGGTTTATAGGTGATCATTGTACTGT
>NW_011471489.1:0-639 GCF_000754665.1 Bison bison bison
TTTTACTAAATGATATAGATGCCTCCCAGCAAATTCAGCTTTAAAGCAATCCCATTTCCCTTGAATGTCCTTTAAAAGTTAGGGATGATTTCCCAAAGGGGCAAAATCTTATAACAATCTTTTTTTTTTTAAACTTTACAATATTGTATTAGTTTTACCAAATATCGAAATGAATCCGCCACAGGTATACCTGTGTTCCCCATCCTGAACCCTCCTCCCTCCTCCCTCCCCATAACAATCTTAACTGCAAACTTTTAATGAAACAGTGACTAGCCCAATTGCAGGATGGAATTTGGACTAGACTAGATATTTTGATGTTCTCCCGGGAGATTTTCCCGACCCAGGGATTTAACCTGGGTCTCCTACATTGCACGTGGATTCTTTACCATCTGAACCACCAAGAAAGCCCTCAAATATTTTGATGTTAGGTTATTAGTTCCAATTCAGGAACTCCATTTTTCCTTATATTTTCCTAACTTTTACCCAGTATCATCATTTCTTTCCTCAGATTAACTCATTTTCTCTAGTACCACAGATATTTTTCCTAATTAGCATGATCAGTGTTATTGTCTTTATTTTCATGTCATTCTTTATTTACTTAAAAAAGAGTTATTGGTAGACAAACACAGTGAAGGAATG
>NW_011471490.1:0-530 GCF_000754665.1 Bison bison bison
CCTCCCACCATCCTCCCACAACCCTCTGACACCGGGGATGTGATCAAGTTTCAAGGTGAGACCAGCCTCCTCTTGAAGGGTGATGGCAACATCAGGATTTTTTCACCAATGAAGCAGAGGAATCGCCATCCATCTCGAGTTGAGGAGGGGAAAACGGGGCTCTTCTTGAATTGCAGCAGGAAACTCTGCATTCCTCTCGAGTGGGGACGTGTATCTCGGGAAGCTTCTGGGGTTTCATAAAGGGTATCAAGTTCCCTTTCGAGTTCCAAGAGGGAACGTGGGGTTTCTTGGGAAATGCGGCAGCCTAAAAGGGCCTCATCTTGTGTGGAGGGGAGAATTTCGTGTTGTTTTTTTTTTTTTTTTGTGGTAGTTGTGGTGGGAAGCTTAGGGTTCCTTCGAGTTGCGTGGGGATGTGGGGGACCCACTGGTGTTTCCTCAGGGAAGTCAGATCTGCTTTCAAGTTGCGAGGGCACTCGGGATTCCTCTAGCAGCGCTGCAGGGATGGAATAGAGCCTCATCTCGAGTTTGGT
>NW_011471491.1:0-644 GCF_000754665.1 Bison bison bison
CAATCAGGTTTCTGAACCAGTTTTTCCCCATGGGATCTTTCAACTAGAAACCTTTCTACCAAATTGTTAAAGAGAGGAAAGAATGTGGGTGGGGCTTCAGGGCCCCACCCAGGGGCTGTTTTCCAGGTCTCAGGGTGGTGAGAGTCCCCACTTCCCTCTCTGGCATCCAGAGGCCCACCATCTTATCTCCACTTTATCTGCATCTTTAGTTATTTGGGGTTCAATAGCTTAAGGGTAGGGGAAGGTGGTCCACACAGCTATTCCAACAGAGCTCGGGCTGATGTCAGGAATGCAAAAAAACAGGGGTTCTCTTCCAATACCAGAAAATTCTCCAACTGCAAACAGCAAACCCCTGTCCTCTTCTGGGAGCAAGGGTGGTGGGTTGGGGGTGGGTGGGCATGGTGAGGAGAGCAGAAAGCAAGCTTACTCCCAAATGATCTGCACTTGAAGACTCAGCACCTGCTGGATTTCAGGGGTCCTCACTGTGGATCTTCATGCTGAACCCCAGGAGCTTTTTCTAGGCAGGGGCTCATGCTTTCTTAAACCAGGCCAGGGGTGTCAGGTCACACCCTGGTCCCCATCCTTCTGCCTTCCTCCCTCACTCCCCCTCTTCTCTCTCCTTCCCCTTTGCACCACCGAGATTA
>NW_011471492.1:0-582 GCF_000754665.1 Bison bison bison
GAGGGGAAAACTTTTGACAAATCCATCGCACTTTCTCTCCGCTAGTTCTCTGTCCCCCTTCTTCTTTTTTTCCCAAACAGGGGAAGGGGCTTACGAGAGAGACTCCCGCTGGACAAAGTTTTCCCCAAGTTTTCCGAGTGTGATGGTTGCGGGGAGAGCCAACCCACCAGCTTGATTCACGACTTCGTCTCGCCACCCCTCGAGCAACCCCTAAGCCCGCTATAAGGGAACAAACAAACAAACAAACAAACAAAGTTACACTCCGAGTCGCCTCGTGTCTCCTCTCTCTCTTCTTTTAGGCGATTTCCCGCCCCCTCTGCTCTCCCCTCACAACCTCCACTTCCCTTCCCTCGGCCCCTTGCTCCTTCTCTGTTTCGGCTGGAGGTGCCAGGACCCCGGCCGAAGCCTCCCTCCCCGCCGCTCGCGTCCCTTCTCGTCTGGCCCTCCCTCCCCGCCGAGGCCCGCACAGCCAATCCCCCGAGCGGCCGCCAACATGCTCTTTGAAGGCTTGGAGCTGGTGTCGGCGCTGGCCACCCTCGCCGCGTGCCTGGTGTCGGTGACGCTGCTGCTGGCCGTGTCGCA
>NW_011471493.1:0-522 GCF_000754665.1 Bison bison bison
ATAATGAGTGATGTTGAGCATCTTTTCATGTGTTTGTTAGCCACCTGTATGTATTCTTTGGAGAAATGTCTATTTAAGGAACTCAGAATTCTGAGCGAGTAGTAAATGAGATCATGGGCGATTTCTTTCTTTCTTTCTTTTTTTCTAAGAAATTAACATTTTCTGTTATGATCATGTGTTAATTTTTAATAAATTATACAGTATATTTTCAATATGTGAATAATGTATCTGGATTTTATAAATTTCATTCATAAGCATTCTTCTGTTTCTCCATGAGATGGCAGTATAACCACAGTAAATATATGAGTGAATACATTCGGATTTTATAAATTACATTCATTATCATTTTTCTATTTCTGCTTGAGAGGGCATCATATGCATCCGTTCAGTTCAGTTCAGTCGTTCAGTGGTGTCCGACTCTTTGGAACCCATGAATCGCAGCACGCCAGTCCTCCCTGTCCATCACCAACTCCCAGAGTTCGCTCAGACCCACGTCCATTGAGTCAGTGATGCCATTCAACC
>NW_011471494.1:0-622 GCF_000754665.1 Bison bison bison
GATAAAAAAAAAGTTTCACAAGACTGTCATCCTTCTATCTGGTATATACCAAGGATTCCTTTAAAATGAGATTTGCTTGCAAATGTGACTCACAGAAGAGCCGTCTTGAACTTGGGTTTCAAAGATGAGCATGTGTCCTCTTTAAAAAAAGAAAGTTAATTAAGTCCAACTAATTCTCATGCTGAAGAGGTATATTTTGGGGTAGCATTTGCTCCTCTTCACTTTGGATGTATCCCAATTTGCTTACACAATCATCTACCAAAGACATCCTGATATTTGAAACTTTTTTAGCTGTTAGAAGTAGAGCTGCTGTGTATAATTGTGTGATACTTTTTGTCTGGACACTTTTTCAAAGCTGTTCACTAAGTGCTAGACGTGTAGTGTTCAGGTCACAGGTGAGCCTTGTTTAGCTGTGGAAAAATCCAGCTAAATTTCTCTGGCACGTGGTATCTTCCTGGGTAAGAGATCGAACTTGAGTGTCTTGCATCATCACGCAGATTCTTTACCACTGAGCCACCAGAGAAGCCCCTCGCCCCCCCTCACCCTTTTTTTGAGCTTACTGGATCTAATAGGTGTGCAGTGCTACTTCATTGCTGTTTTAGATTGTAATTTCCTAATGATA
>NW_011471495.1:0-662 GCF_000754665.1 Bison bison bison
GTCCTGTCTAATCTGTCATTTATTCTATCGACTGTGTTTGCCATCTGACGCTACAGTTTTCCTATCTACAAGATGGAATTGGTCTACTTTATTATTTGCATGTCTCTACTTAATTTTACAAAAATGCAAAACACAGTCATTCCAATATTTTAATGTCTCTGTCTGCAATGTCTTAAATCTATGCCACTTCTGGGTCAGTTTGATTTCTCAAGGGAAATTTAATATGATTTTTCCTTACCTTAGTGAGATTAAATATCTTTTTAATGTGGTTAGTGTATAGTCCCATATCTTTCTTGTCAAATGGCTGCTCATGTCTTTTAAACATCTCTTAATAAAGTGAATGTCCAGTAGTACATCTTTCTTAGAAACTGTTGGCTCGTGTGTTTTTCACATTTTTCTATCATTCTTTAGGTTCTTTGTTATAAAATTGTAACAGTCATCTTTTGGGTTTGTTTATGGTGCTTTTTTTTTTTTTTTCCTACCTCTTAAAATTTTAAGCAGTGTCATGCATCCAGGGTGAATAAGGAACCAGTGAACACCAGGAAGCGAGCGCTTCACAGGAAACCCGGAAGTCCCACTAAGACAAAAAACTGTGTACCCCAGGGCACACCTCAGGCTGGCTGACCCTGCTTGTCAATTAGGAACACAAGGACTGAGATGAA
>NW_011471496.1:0-544 GCF_000754665.1 Bison bison bison
GTAGCAGATGATCTGCTGAGCCCGGGGTTTAGGGACTCAGTGTGTCCTTGAGTGCAGCAAGTCTCCCTCAATTTAGCTGTGGTTGCAGTGCGAGAGTCCTAGATGATACTACTAAAGGCAGCGTGAATTAAGTATCTTTGTCAGAATCATCCTTTTGTGGGTCCTGCCATCACCTGGCCTCCTTTTGCTCACTGAGTTTAAGATTGCCTGGGCCCTACACTCAGGCACCTTACCTTGGGAAGGCCTATCATTGAAAGGACGTCCTCTCCAGGGTCCCAGTGCACCTGTGTGCTGACTTTGGGATCTTCTGATTTTGCACATCCACCGATCAGCGTCTCACCATGACCACACTTGCTGCATTGGAAGAGGCTTCAGGCTGCCTTCAGAAAATACGGAAGTGCTCAGGGAGGAGGTGGACAGAGAGCTCCAAGTGCAGAACGTGGTGCCTACTGATGCCATCTCTGATACTGCTGGACACATGGGCGTCTTCAGCTCCTGAAACACCTGTGTTCCCTGTTTGTGTTTGTGTCCCTGTATCGAGCCT
>NW_011471497.1:0-804 GCF_000754665.1 Bison bison bison
TAAAAAGAATCCTGATTGGAAAAGAAGAGGTAAAACTCTCTATATTTGCACATGATATTATCCTTTACACAGAAAACCCAAGAGATGCCACAAGAAAATTACTGGAGTTAATCAATGAATAGAGTAAATGTGCAGGGCATAAAATTAATACACAGAAACCCTTATATTCCTATACACTAACAATGAAAATTCAGAAAGAGAAATTAAGGAATAATCCTGTTCATCATTGCAATGAAAGGAATAAAATAACTAGAAATAAATTTGCATAAAAAGACAAAGGGCTTCCCTGATAGCTCAATTGGTAAAGAAGCTACCTTCAATGTAGGAGACTCCTGTTCAATTCCTGGGTCAGGAAGATCCCCTGAAGAAGGGATAGGTTACCCACTGTAGTATTCTTGGGCTTCCCTTGTGGCCCAGCACGTGAAGAATCCTCCTGCAATGTGTGAGACCTGCACACAATGTGTTTGAGCCTTGGGGTTGAGAAGATCCTCTGGAGAAGGGAAAGGCTATCCATTCCAGTATTCTGGCCTGAAGAATTACAAATTCCATACACTGTATGATCCATGGGATTGCAAAAAAGTCAGACATGACTAAGCAATTTTCACTTACCCAGAGAGATACAAAATAAGCACTGATGAAAGAAAGCAAAACACATATAGATGGAGAAACATACCATGTTCTTAGATTGGATTAATTGATATAGTTAAAATGAGTATACCACCCAAAACAATCAAGAGATTCAATGCAATACCTACAATATTTTTCATAAAACTAGAACAAATTATTTTATGATTTGCATGGAAA
>NW_011471498.1:0-582 GCF_000754665.1 Bison bison bison
AAGCAGTTCTCCAAGTCAGCTGAGCCCAGACGTCCTTGTTTTCTGGTCCCTGAAAGAATGCACAGGCAATGGATCAGGCCAGTGTGACTGGTACTGTGAAGCTGTCCAAGGTAATGGGAGAATGTAGAATGCAGGCAGAACTCATTCAGCTGTCCAGGGCGAGCATTTCCAACCCTGTCTGAAGCTCTGCGGATCGGTCCTTGTCAGGAGCAAATGCCAAAATGTTGTAACCTTTGAGGCTAAGTCAAAGGGTTAGAAGTGTAACCTGACAGGATCGATGAGAAAGTGAAAGAAAATAATCAGGACAAATAAAGTCAGGTGCTTACCAAAATTGATGTTCCTGGAGAAGAAAGTTTGTATGTCTGTATATGTGCAAGTTTCCTCTCAGGGATGTTAATGTGTACACACGCATGTGTGTGCATATATGCATGAAAAGCGCCTGACAGTATGCTTGTGAGTATGAGGTGTAGAAACTGACCTAACCAGGTGATAGAAGTTGAATAGCAAAACATAAAAGCCATAGGGAAAGGTACATACTCTGGCCATCAGAAGCACTGGAGCCAGGTTGCCAATCCCTGTTAT
>NW_011471499.1:0-511 GCF_000754665.1 Bison bison bison
AGACCCTGATGCTGGGCAAGATTCAAGGCAGGAGAAGGGGATGACAGAGGACGAGATGGTTGGAGAGAATTTCTGATTCAATGGACATGAGTTGGAGCAAGCTCTGGGAAATGGGGAAGGACTGTGAAGCCTGGCACGCTGCAGTCCATAGGGGCCCAAATAGTTACATGACTGAGTGACCGAACGGCTACAGAAGCAGGCCCCGAGCAGAGAAGCAACAGCATGTGGTTTATTTTAGAGGGGTCAGAGATGCTGGCAGGGCAATGGCACGGTGACACGGGAGGAGGAAGGCAAAGAGGGGTTTGGTACATACTCAGTAACCACAGAGAACAACCAGAGTATCATTCCTCCAGAAATACACGGGAAGTTGTGAACAATGCCTGCCCCAGAAATATTCCAGCCAAGGCCTGAGGAGGCTGGGCTACTTCCCCAACACCCAGCAGCTATTGGTTAGGCCCTCCATCGTCAGTTGCTTAGTCATGCCTGACTCTTTGTGACCCCATGGACTGTA
>NW_011471500.1:0-547 GCF_000754665.1 Bison bison bison
GCTTGTGGAAGACATCATGGAGGAGGTGGAGGTTTTGGCTGATGAGGAGCAGCAACGGGGGTCCTCGCAAGACCTGAAGGAGAAGGTGTTAGAGGATCAGGGCAAGGAATTGCCGGGAGACCCAAATGAACTTCTGGCACTAGATGCGCTGCAGGCGCTGGCCACCCTGCAAGTGGAACTGAGCTCTGACCATGAGAAAAACTGCAGGGGCTATGTTTCATTCATGTGCAAGAGCCGTCAGAGGAGGAAGCATGACTTGGCTCAGAGGAGTGCCATTATCCAGGGCATCTCTGGTTTCTGGGCCAAAGTGGTATCCTTTCTGCTGCTTCTTGGGGTCTGCTGCTCAGGAGGAGGAGGAGGTGCAGAAGCAGGAGCAGGAGGATGGGTGGGGACGAGGGCGCAGGATGAGTGCTGATGGACCCTGTAGGAAGTGTGGTACTGGGCAATTGGCAGGCTCCAAAGGCACAGCTGAGTAGAGTCCAGGCAGGGCCACACCCCTGAGTGTCGCTGCCATGAATTTGTGTGTCTACTTCAGGCCTGCATCTGA
>NW_011471501.1:0-516 GCF_000754665.1 Bison bison bison
AAATGATTGTCTTGAAGAAGGATAGATTACCATACAAATGATTCATTTACATAGATTAGGGAAATACTATCTGAGTATGACATACTGGTTTGTCAAGTAGGTTCTGAGCCATTAGGAGGAACTGACTTAAGAACAGAGTTTGGGGTAAAAGCATAGTACATTAGCATAGTTTAAGACAAACATTTCCATAAGAAAAATGCATTGGTTATCTCAAGGTTTGAGAATAGTTAACTTCAGATGAAACCAGGTGTCATTCTGGCAATATAACATTTTAAGAGAAACCTCCTTTTAAATTTGTATAAAGACAGAAAAAAAATATTGCTAGTTTGTTTCCTCCTGCTACTTAAGAGAGATAAAAATGTCTGATACTTTCAGGCCAAATCCTTCATTTGGAGACTCCGGCCTTCCTGCCTGTTACCCTCTCAGATGATGACAGCAGAAAATATCAGGCCCAACTTATTCCCAGAGAACTACAATACCATAGTGATAGATTGAGGAGAATTAAAAAAGTAACAT
>NW_011471502.1:0-550 GCF_000754665.1 Bison bison bison
GAAAGTGACAGTTTTAAAGGAAAATCACATTTTCTCCTCTCCTTGCGTGGGCTGCCGGATGGCCAGGTGCCCCGTCCAGGATTAAAATGGAATCAAATCCACAGACAAAAGCATCTTCCTTCCCTCTGGCTACAAGTTACAATCAGAATTCTCCTCTTATAATGGTGTAAACAGGTGGAAATGGCAACCCACTCCATTATTCTTGCCTAGAAAATCCTATGGACAGAGGAGTCTGGCAGGCTACAGTCCATGGGGTCCAAGAGTCCGACATGACTTAGCAACTAAACCACCACCACATGACTTAGCGACTAAACCACCACCACAGGAAAAAGAACTGTAATCAGGCCTTTCCGGCAGTAAAAGATAAAGCAATATGCATACAATTCTTGCCTACTGTTTATTTGGAGCTTCTTCCTTTCCAAGAAAACCGTGGTTGGTACTAACAATGCACAGAGTCCAAATGCAGGGTGACAAGCCAGTGGCAGCATCTTCCTAATTCATTCATTAGATGAGTCTGCTGAAGAGACTGGCATTTTAACAACATAAGAAA
>NW_011471503.1:0-557 GCF_000754665.1 Bison bison bison
GACAGAGAAATACCCAGAAGGTAAAGGAACAGGATAAATGCCCACCAAACCAACAAAAGAGGAAAAGTTAGGGAATCTACCTGATAAAGAATTCCAAATAATGACAGTGAAAATGATCCAAAATTTTGAAAACAAATTGGAGTTACAGATAAATAGCCTGGAGACAAGGATCAAGAAGATGCAAGAAAGGTTTACCAAGGACCTAGAAGAAATAAAAAACAGTCAATATATAATGAATAATGCAATAAATGAGATCAAAAACACTCTGGAGGGAAGCAACAGTAGAATAACAGAGGCAGAAGATAGGATAAGTGAGGTAGAAGATAGAATGGTAGAAATAAATGAAACAGAGAGGAAAAAAGAAAATAGAATTAAAAGAAATGAAGACAACCTAAGAGACCTCTGGGACAATGTTAAACACCCCAACATTCAAATCAATAGGCGTCCCAGAAGAAGAAGACAAAAAAGAAAGACCAATGTGAAAATACTTGAGGAGATAATCATTGAAAACTTCCCTAAAATGGGGAAGGAAATAATCACCCAAGTCCAAGAAACCA
>NW_011471504.1:0-516 GCF_000754665.1 Bison bison bison
TGACACCTGGTTTCATCTGAAGTTAACTATTCTCAAACCTTGAGATAACCAATGCATTTTTCTTATGGAAATGTTTGTCTTAAACTATGCTAATGTACTATGCTTTTACCCCAAACTCTGTTCTTAAGTCAGTTCCTCCTAATGGCTCAGAACCTACTTTACAAACCAGCATGTCATACTCAGATAGTATTTCCCTAATCTATGTAAATGAATCATTTGTATGGTAATCTATCCTTCTTCAAGACAATCATTTTATGGCCCGGGATGAATCATCTGATGCCAAGATTATCCCAAAATGCATCTTATGTGTGAGGGGGCCTGGGTACCACTCTGAGTTTTAAAACATTCCTTTCTTTCATTAACAGACTACTAGTGACTATATAATATCCAGCTGAAGACTAGCAGGAGGGTACTCTTTCTGCCCCATTCTGATGCCTATATGAGAATTTTTTCTCTATCTCATTGATTATTTTAATAAAATTTTTATTATGCAAAGCTCTGAGTGATCCAGCCTGA
>NW_011471505.1:0-523 GCF_000754665.1 Bison bison bison
GGACACATATTGTGTAAATTTAAGGTGAACACATGTTGATTTGATAAGAACAGTGTTTTTGATGTTATATCTGGTTACAACACTTGAGATCACGTTCATCAGTGAACTTCATTTTGTTCTAATTCAGTGACTCTGTTACCTTATAAGGAATGGAAATACACATATTTCTACTCTGAAACCCTCCCTCCTTCTATGTATCTGTGTGCACAGGGCTGTAAAGGCAGTGGGAAGGAAAGCTTGAGATATAATCTTGGTGGTGCAAAGAGGAAGGAGAGAGAAGACAGGGAGTGAGTGAGGAAGGCAGAAGGATGGGGACCAGGGTGTGACCTGACACCCCTGACCTGGTTTAAGAAAGCATGAGCCCCTGCCTAGAAAAAGCTCCTGGGGTTCAGCATGAAGATCCACAGTGAGGACCCCTGAAATCCAGCGGGTGCTGAGTCTTCAAGTGCAGATCATTTGGGAGTAAGCTTGCTTTCTGCTCTCCTCACCATGCCCACCTGTCCCCAACCCACCACCCTTGCTC
>NW_011471506.1:0-549 GCF_000754665.1 Bison bison bison
CCTGACACCCCTGACCTGGTTTAAGAAAGCATGAGCCCCTGCCTAGAAAAAGCTCCTGGGGTTCAGCATGAAGATCCACAGTGAGGACCCCTGAAATCCAGCGGGTGCTGAGTCTTCAAGTGCAGATCATTTGGGAGTAAGCTTGCTTTCTGCTCTCCTCACCATGCCCACCTGTCCCCAACCCACCACCCTTGCTCCCAGAAGAGGACAGGGGTTTGCTGTTTGCAGCTGGAGAATTTTCTGGTATTGGAGGAGAACCCCTGCTTTTTTCCATTCCTGATATCAGCCCGAGCTCTGTTGGAATAGCTGTGTGGACCACTTTCCCCTGCCCTTAAGCTATTGAATCCCAAATAACTAAAGATGCAGATAAACTGGAGATAAGATGGTGGGCCTCTGGATGCCAGAGAGGGAAGTGGGGACTCTCACCACCCTGAGACCTGGAAAACAGCCCCTGGGTGGGGCCCTGCAGCCTCACCCACATTCTTTCCTCTCTTTAACAATTTGGTAGAAAGGTTTCTAGTTGAAAGATCCCATGGGGAAAAACTGGCT
>NW_011471507.1:0-546 GCF_000754665.1 Bison bison bison
TACCCATTGCCTATATTTCATACTGTCTGCTGATTGAATGAACACAATTTATGAATGGAAAGCAGAGGCTGAAGACAGGCCTGCACAGAAGTTTCTGAAGTTACCTAGTGGGAATCTGCATTGACATGTGGCTACGTTGAGTGTTATTACTGACTTGAATCCTGTTAACTTGGTCATCTGGGAAATGCACATTTTCAGTCTGAAACTGGCACAAAAGGCTTTTTTTTTTCTTATTTCATTTTTGTGTACACCTTCTCTATAGTGTCCTATATCTGGCACTGTTACCTCCAAATATTCCCAGTTGAATGTGCCTTGGGCCTGATATGCACATATTCCATCTTTTAGGCTTGGCTAAGATAGGAGGTTCAGACGTCTTGTTGACACAGTTTCTCAAATTGGTAGAGGACTTACAATCTACAATCTTTATCCATTACCAGGACATGTCCTTTGAAGGGCTGCAGGTGTTAACAATGAACTTGCCTAGACCCATGCTTTTGTGGCCCTAATGGCCCTTCATAGAGCTGAGGACCATTTGATTATCCTTAG
>NW_011471508.1:0-538 GCF_000754665.1 Bison bison bison
TCCGACTCTTTTCGACCCCATGGACGGTAGCCTACCAGGCTCCGCGGTCCATGGGATTTTCCAGGCAAGAATACTGGAGTGGGCTGCCATTTCCTTCTCCAGGGGATCTTCCCAACCCAGGTATCGAACCCGGGTCTCCTGCATTGCAAACAGACGCTTTACAGTCTGAGCCATCAAAGCAAAGGGAAGATTCAAACGGAGCAGGCCCTATGGTCCTTGCCCCTCAGCTCACCTCTCCCCCCACCCCCGCCCCACCCTGCTGCCACCCACCATGCCCTTTGCCTGCCTTTTGTCTATGGAAAAAGTTTAATCAAAAAGTAAGTTTAACCAGAGAAGTGAGAAACGCCGAAGCCAAGGAAAACAGCCAAAGGAGACTAAATAGTAATAATGTAGTCATTAAGCACAGTCAAGGATCTTTAATCTTTCTTCTCAAGGGCTATAGATAATATTCTGAGCCACGTCCTGTGAGCTGTCTTACAGACACTAGACCATCAGGTGGAGAAATTCCTGCATGATGACCAGACTATATCCAAGATAT
>NW_011471509.1:0-511 GCF_000754665.1 Bison bison bison
GGCAAGAATACTGGAGTGGGCTGCCATTTCCTTCTCCAGGGGATCTTCCCAACCCAGGTATCGAACCCGGGTCTCCTGCATTGCAAACAGACGCTTTACAGTCTGAGCCATCAAAGCAAAGGGAAGATTCAAACGGAGCAGGCCCTATGGTCCTTGCCCCTCAGCTCGCCTCTCCCCCCACCCCGCCCACCCTGCTGCCACCCACCATGCCCTTTGCCTGCCTTTTGTCTATAGGAAAAAGTTTAATCAAAAAGTAAGTTTAACCAGAGAAGTGAGAAACGCCGAAGCCAAGGAAAACAGCCAAAGGAGACTAAATAGTAATAATGTAGTCATTAAGCACAGTCAAGGATCTTTAATTCTTTCTTTCTCAAGGGCTATAGATAATATTCTGAGCCATGTCCTGTGAGCTGTCTTACAGACACTAGACCATCAGGTGGAGAAATTACCTGCATGATGACCAGACTATATCCAAGATATGAGCTTCCACAATTCCGAGAATCAGCTGCAAAGA
>NW_011471510.1:0-573 GCF_000754665.1 Bison bison bison
TGCAGTTGGTTTACATCACAGTTTACTCACATCACAGTTTATTCAGAGCCTGCTGTTAAGTCAAAATCCCATGGTTGTTATTTTAGTCTGTTGACACTGTGGTTGCATATTTCACCATGTGACATCATTACCATGGAGGCATCAGACATTTTGGGGCTCCTAAATTATGACCGATGGATGGTGGTTAGGTGCTTTTTCTCAGAACACCCTTTTAACTACATGTGTACTGTACTACATGTGTGAACCATATTTAAAAAAAAAGAAATGTTCATCACTTTCAATTAAAACACTAGATGGAAAAAAAAAAAAACCTACACTAGACAGCAAAGAAATACATACTTATAAAACATTCCTCCTCTCAACGTTTTCACAAGTCCTGAATTATCTTGTAATCTGAGGATGCTATAATTTTGGCATCTACATTTGAATTAAATCTCTCTGCTTAAAGCCTCTTGTGAAGTTAAACTCCTATGAGGTTTATTTTAGACTGAAACAGTTTCATATTTTTCATTTTACTACAGAATAGAAAAAAGGCAAAATTAAAACAAAAACCAGGGACTTCCCTAGTGGTAC
>NW_011471511.1:0-502 GCF_000754665.1 Bison bison bison
ATAAGGGTGCTGGTGGATTCTGGTTCAACTGAGATGATCATTGCTGAGGCTAGGCAAGACTGATAAGATATTGAGGTGAGTGATAAAGAATTTGATCTGATCTGAGGGTGGTCAGATCAAGGGTGAAGTATGTTTTCTAAACTGAAGTAGCAGAATCTAGCTTAGATTGGACTAAATGGACAGGCGCCCTGGTATAAGACATGAGCCAAAGTTGGCAGTGCATTAATGAACTACTGCTGCATAACAAATTATCCCAAAGCAACAGCTTAAAACAATATTATCTCATACTGCTGCTGAAAGTTGGGAATCCAGGAGTAATTCAGTTGAGTGTTCTGGCTCAGGGTTTCATGAGATTGTCGTCATCTGAAGCCTTGACATGGGCTGGTGGATTTCCTTCCAAGATGGCTTACTCACATAGCTGTTGAAACCAGTTTCCTTGCTGGCTATTGGGAGAAAGCCTCAGTTCTTTCCCATGGGCCTCTCTACTGGGCTACCTGAGTGT
>NW_011471512.1:0-676 GCF_000754665.1 Bison bison bison
TAGTTAAGTAGGCAAACATCACTTGTGTGCATTGCACAGCTCCAGGAGCTTGAACATTTCCAGATCTCACACCCTGAGGAGAAGAGGGAGATAATCAGACTTAGACCATAGCCAAAAGGCAGGAGCAAATACCTGCTCCAGGAAGTCAGGGTGCTGAGGCAGGGGGTACTCTCCTGAGATAATGGAAGATGCCAAGATGATACAAACAGATGGCTCAAACCACAGGAAAGAGCACTGAGGTGTAAGCTGATAAGAAACAAACCAAGATGAGAGTCACGTCCTCGGGAGACAGAGAGGGGCATTAAGGTACAGAGCCAAGAGTTCAAACCAAACCACTCAAAGCAGGTACAAATACAGACTCTAAAGGGAGATTCAGTGATTCATCCAGCAAATGTTTACTCTGCATCTGCCATGTGTCAGGTACTCTTCCAAATACCACAACGAGGATGAGACGGTAAGCAGAGGCAGTGTGGTCTCTGCCCTCAAGGAATCTGGAGCTTGCCTTTAGCCACCACCTGGAATAGTGATTATCAATCAGTAAACAGAGGGCATCCCTTGCTATGAACCTGTTTTATGTTGTTAAGGAAACAAGGAAGAGACACTTGCATATTTTTTTAAAAGCACATTCCAAATGATCTTGTACATTCTTACTGGACAGCTGCTGACAAATCCATTA
>NW_011471513.1:0-580 GCF_000754665.1 Bison bison bison
GTAAAAACTAGACTGATATAAATACAAAATGCACTTGGCCATTTGTTTTGAATTTTAGCACTTTCTTTCATGAAAAAAAAAAACAAAACCCAGAACCATTGGTGTGTTAATGAGTTCCCCATGTGAGCACCAGGGTTGGTATGACATCCCCTGGTTTCATAGAGCTTTTGACATCAACCATGACTGGACTATCTGTTGCTCATTCAGCAGGCACAGAACTTCCTCCCAGCTTGCCTATGACAAGGTCATCCTCTGTTTCAATTGGACACGTGGGTCCTTTAGAATGGAGCTTCAGTCTGGCCGTGGGATTTGGCAACAATGACAAAGAGAGCAATCAACAACTGCCACCCCATTCACTGTTCACTTGCCAAAGCTAAAAAGTGACTGATTTTCGGGCCTTCTGAGGTTAAGTGTGATAGACCCTTTCTTCCTTTGGATGTAATGCCTGTCTGGTGATGAAGTTAAGAACTTAATGCAGTGAAGAACAGCATGTCTTCATGGCACAGACTCTGGGTGCTAGATTCAAGAACTTCCATTCACCCGTATGTGTTGTTTTCTACGTTCCATATCTGTATTTTTG
>NW_011471514.1:0-543 GCF_000754665.1 Bison bison bison
TTATTCGTTGATGGATTTCCAAATCATTTAAGAATAAAACCAAGACACTACCCTGGTGGTCTAGTGTTTTTAAGATTCTCACTGCAGGGTTCATGAGTTCAATTCCTGGTTGGAAAAGAATGGTTCGCATCCTGCGGTGTCATGGTCACAAATAACAATGAAAACCCTAGTTGTTTCAGATTACTCACAACATGAATTAGAACAGCTGAATATGTATCTTTAATAGTGGAACTGTTACCAGAATTTTTTTAACCATATTTTACAGATTTTTAAAAATATCATAATATTCTACTGAAGTGAAAGTGAAGTTGCTCCGTCGTGTCTGACTGTTTGTGACCCCGCCGACTGTAGCCTCCCAGGCTCCTCCGTCTGTAGGATTCTCCAGGCAGGAATACTAGAATGGGTTTCCATTTCCTTCTCCAGGAGATCTTCCTAACCCAGGAATGGAACTCGGGCCTGCATTGCAGGCAGACATTTTACCTTCTGAGCCACCAGGGAAGCCTAATACTCTACTGATGTTATAATGCATTCTAAAGCACACGA
>NW_011471515.1:0-518 GCF_000754665.1 Bison bison bison
TCTGGAACTAGATGTTTTTCTGGAACTCTCTTGCTTTTTCCATAATCCAGCGGATGTTGGGAATTTGATCTCTGGTTCCTCTGCCTTTTCTAAAACCAGCTTGAACATCTGGAAGTTCATGGCTCATGTACTGCTGAAGCCTGGCTTGGAGAATTTTGAGCATTACTTTACTAGCATGTAAGATGAATGCAATTGTGTGGTAGTTTGAGCATTCTTTGGCATTGCCTTTCTTTGGGATTGGAATGAAAATGGACCTTTCCAGTCCCATGGCCACTGCTGAGTCTTCCAAATTTGCTGGCATATTGAGTGCAGCACTTTCACAGCATCATCTTTTAGGATTTGAAATAGCTCAACTGGAATTCCATCACCTCCCCTAGCTTGTTCATAGTGATACTTCCTAAGGCCCACTTGATTTCACATTCCAGGATGTCTGGCTCTAGGTGATTGATCACACCATTGTGATCATCTGGGTCATGAAGATGTTTTTTGTGTAGTTCTTCTGTGTATTCTTGCCACTT
>NW_011471516.1:0-562 GCF_000754665.1 Bison bison bison
GCTTAATTCCTTTGGCTGGATGTTTTATTTTTTAAGTGAATTTATTTTTTATTTATTTTTTAACAACAATAATGTATTGGTTTTGCCATATATCAAAATGAATACACCACAGGTATACATATGTTCCCAATCCTGAACTATCCTCCCTCCTCCCTCCCCATACCATCCCTCTGGGTTGTCCCAGTGCACCAGCCCCAAGTATCCAGTATCATGCATCAAACCTGGACTGGCGACTCGTTTCATATATGATATTATACATGTTTCAATGCCATTCTCCCAAATCATTCCACTCTCTTCCCCTCCCACAGAGTCCAAAAGACTGTTCTATACATCTTTGTCTCTTTTGCTGTCTTGTATACAGGGTTATGGTTACATCTTTTGAAATCCCATATATATGTGTTACTATACTGTATTGGTGCTTTTACTTTCTGGCTTACTTCACTCTGTATAATAGGCTCCAGTTGCCTCCACCTCATTAGAACTGGTGCAAATGTATTCTTTTTAATGGCTGAGTAATACTCCATTGGGTATATATACCACAGTTTTCTTATCCATTCATCTG
>NW_011471517.1:0-587 GCF_000754665.1 Bison bison bison
CAGATCTTATTTTCTTGAACTCCAAAATCACTGTGGATGGTGAATGTAACAACAAAATTAAAAGTAGCTAGCTCCTTGGAAGAAAAGCTATGACAAACATAGATAGCATTAAAAAAAAATGCAAAGGCATCACTCTGCTGACCAAAGTTGTTATAGTCAAAGCTACAGTGGCTCAAACAGTAAGGAATTCACTTGTAATGTGGGAGACCTGGGTTTGACCATGGGAAGGACATCTCTGTAGTCCAGTAGTAAGACTCAGTGCTCCCCAATTAGGGAGTCTAAATTCATTCCCTGGTCAGGGCATTAGATCCCACATACTGCTGCTAAAAATACTGCATGTGACAGTTAAAAATCCTGCCTCCCACATGCTACAGTGAAGACTGAAGAGTCCTTGTGCTGGAACTAAAACCAAGCACAGCCAAGTAAATGAATAAATATTTGAAAGAAAGAAAGAAAAAGATATGAGAATTCCCTGGTGGTTCAGTGGTTAGGACTTGATGCTTTCACTGCCAATGGCCAGGGTTCAACACCCTGGTTATGGAACTAAGATCCTACAGGTTCCGTGGCATGGCCAAACAAAAAACCTA
>NW_011471518.1:0-527 GCF_000754665.1 Bison bison bison
CCAAGCACAGCCAAGTAAATGAATAAATATTTGAAAGAAAGAAAGAAAAAGATATGAGAATTCCCTGGTGGTTCAGTGGTTAGGACTTGATGCTTTCACTGCCAATGGCCAGGGTTCAACACCCTGGTTATGGAACTAAGATCCTACAGGTTCCGTGGCATGGCCAAACAAAAACCTAGAAAGATAAATACGGAGGAAATAACTCCCAAAAGTTCGAAAATGAAGCAATATAACTTCACCCAGGCTGAGGATAGATTAAGGATTGCCAGGAACCCAAAGTGCAAAAGTGGCACCTCTGTAATTCACTACTGCTTCTAAGTCACTTCAGTCGTGTTTGACTCTGTGCAACCCCATAGGTCGCACAGCCCACCAGGTTCCCCCATCCCTGGGAACACTGGAGTGGGTTGCCATTTCCTTCTCCAATGCATGAAAGAGAAAAGTGAAAGTGAAGTCGCTCAGTCATGTCAGATTCTTAGGGATCCCATGGACTGCAGCCTACCAGGCTCCTCTGTCCATGGGGTTTTCCA
>NW_011471519.1:0-599 GCF_000754665.1 Bison bison bison
AACCCGAGAAAAACCTCGAGAGACCTTCTTCAACACGTCTCGAGGCCAGACTCCCGTACTGCCGTGAGCTGGCATATTGCATATTGAGTGCATATTGCATTTTTCATATTGAGTGCAGCACTTTACCCAGCATCATATTTCAGGATCTGGAATAGCTCAACTGGAATTCTATCACTGCTGGGAGCCAGTGAGGAACTCCGCCCATGACAAAGGTCATGAGGAAGGAGGCTCGGCATACGCAAAGGCGGGATCGAGCTTCAGGAGTCCCCCTGGAAATTCTCGAGCATATACCCCCAAAACCAGAGTCTGCCTACTTTCTGCTTGTGCTTTCACCTAAACCTCTGACTTTACGGGGGGCTCTCCCCCACTACCTCTCTCTGAAAAAAGAGTTAGCTTACAGTTCCAGTTAATAATTCCTGGGTGTAACGGTGTTTAACGTACAAACTCCTTTGGAAATCCTCTAGCCTGCCTGAATAGGTTTTACCGGCCACATGTGACTGTTCAGAGCCTCCCAACTGTGAGAGGCAGGAGATGTTCTAAACTGTCTAAACACAGATTCTTTTGAGTAGTAAAAAGATTGATTAGAAATTGTATTGGTG
>NW_011471520.1:0-572 GCF_000754665.1 Bison bison bison
CACCCCCAACAATGAATTTCACCTTTTTCTCAAGTGCACACAGAACCTTCTCCAGTATAGATCACATCCTGGGCCATAAATCTAGCCTTGGTAAATTCAAAAAACTGAAATCATTCCAAGCATCTTTTTGACCACAATGCAGTTAAGATTAGATCTCAATTACAGGAGCTGCTGCTGCTGCTGCTACGTCGCTTCAGTCGTGTCCGACTCTGTGCGACCCCATAGATGGCAGCCCACCAGGCTCCCCCGTCCCTGGGATTCTCCAGGCAAGAACACTGGAGTGGGTTGCCATTTCCTTCTCCAATGCATGAAAGTGAGCAGTGAAAGTGAAGTCGCTCAGTCGTGTCTGATTCTTAGCGACCCCACGGACTGCAGCCTACCAGGCTCCTCCATCCATGGGATTTTCCAGGCAAGAGTACTGGAGTGGGGTGCCATTGCCTTCTCCACAATTACAGGAGAAAAACTATTAAATATTCCAACATATGGAGGCTGAACAACACGCTGCTGAATAACCAACAAATCACAGAAGAAATCAAAAAAGAAATCAAAATATGCATAGAAACGAATGAAAA
>NW_011471521.1:0-512 GCF_000754665.1 Bison bison bison
CAAGAATATACAGAAGAACTATACAAAAGGATTGTCATGACCCAGATACCACAGTGGTGTGATCATTCACCTAGAGCCAGACATCCTGGAATGTGAGGTCAAGTGGGCCTTAGGAAGCATCACTACGAACAAAGCTAGTGGAGGTGATGGAATTCCAGTTGAACTATTTCAAATCCTAAAAGATGATGCTGTGAATGTGCTGCACTCAATATACCAGCAAATTCGGAAAACTCAGCAGTGGCCACAGGACTGGAAATGGTCAGTTTTCATTCCAATCTCTAAGAAAGGCAATGCCAAAGAACGCTCAAACTACCACACAATTGCACTCATCTCACACAGTAGTAAAGTAATGCTCAAAATTCTCCAAGCCAGGCTTCAACAGTATGTGAACTGTAAACTTTCAGATGTTCAAGCTGGATTTAGAAAAGGCAGAGGAACCAGAAATCAAATTGCCAACATCCACAGGATCATCGAAAAAGCAAGAGAGTTCCAGAAAAACAACCACTTCTGCT
>NW_011471522.1:0-509 GCF_000754665.1 Bison bison bison
AGTTCTGGGAAGGCCAATGTGACTGGAGCCTAAAGTGAGGGGCATGACATTAGATATAACACTGTAGTCAGGGTCCAGCCACACAGGGTCCCCACAGGCCACAATAAGGGGTTAAAATACATGCTGAAAGGTGTTTAACTAGGATAGTAACCATATCTGACATATACTTTTTAGCAAAGCTTTCTGGCTATCGGTAGACGAGAGATTTTGGAGTAAGCAAGGGTGGAAGCAGGGAGACTAGTTAGGGAGGGCAACAGTCCTGTGAACAGTATCAAGGACTCCATCCTGGGGTTGGCAGTAAAAACAAAAGATTCAGCCACACAGATGCGGAATATATGTTGGAGACAGAACCAGAGGGCTGCACTTTCCTCTCAACCCTCAACATAGATGCAACTAACACCATAGGCTTGGTGGCTTAACAAAAGAAATGTGTTCCCTTATAGTTTCTGGAGGCTGGACATCCAAGATCAGGTACCAGTATGGTGAGGCTCTAGTGAGAGCTCTCGTCC
>NW_011471523.1:0-531 GCF_000754665.1 Bison bison bison
GTGGAGCAAGATGACCTTTTGGAAATGCAGATGCAATGCTGTCACCTCCCTGCTCCAACGGCTCTCGTATTTTCCCAGCATATTGAAGATACGACCACCTCCCTTCAGGCTTGCTCCTCACGTTCTTCTCTGATGTCTTTTGCCTGGAATGCCCTCTGCACTCTTTGGCTTCCATCCCATAGGGCATTTTTCGTTTCTTGAATGTCCTAAGTTTCCCTGGTCACATAGCCTTCCAAGATGCTATTTTCCCGGCCTGAAATTCTTCCTGCATCTCAACCCTGGTTTCCCTAGGTTCAACCTATGGACCTCAACGAAATGGTGCCTCTGGAGAGCCTTCCCTGACACCCAGGTTTTGTGGTGAGGGAAGAGGCCCCCTCTATAGGTTCTCAAAGGATCTGCCTGTGATGTATCATTAGAGTCGTCTCAGTGAAAGCAGGAACTCTGGGGCTTCTTCTCTCCGCCTTCTATTCCCTGAAACTTATTACATGCCTCCTAGCTCATCGTAGGTGCTCAGTATTTACTTAGTGTGTG
>NW_011471524.1:0-665 GCF_000754665.1 Bison bison bison
GACATTCCAGACGTGGTTTCGTGGGTGCTTCCACATTCCGATGGACCCCGATTTCCCGGTCCCCTCTTGATAAGAACCCGATACCCGGACACCTCTTCGAACTCCACCCTGTGAAGGAAGTCAACACGAAGGGGCAATGACTCGTCCGTGCATCGTCGGGAAAAGACCCCAGGTTCCAAATACCACTCGACAATTGGCCTGTCTCCCCGGGAACACCTCGAGAGGCAAGCGGAGTTCCATGCCTCAACACAAGACGAGGCCTGACTCTCATTTCTCAAGTCTGCAGTGACCCTGGGTTCGGAGTCTGAAATCAGAGGAACCCTGAGGTTCCTGCCTCAACTGGAGATGAGGCCCTCTTCCAATGCACCAAACCCAGTGGAGTGCCGAGAGGCCCCTCCCACCACCAGATTCCCCTGACTTCTCAGAGCCACCATGAGAAGCCCCCTGAGGTCACCTGCACAAGTCGAGGGACACCAGGGTGTCCTGCCTCAACCCGAGAAAGACCTCGAGAGACCTTCTTCAACACGTCTCGAGGCCAGATTCCCCTACTATGACTTGAGAGCAATGACGCGCTCCCCTCGCCATTCGCATGGAGACCCGACTTCCTTGGCGCCTCACGAGAGGCTCACTGACCTCGCCGTCGTACCTCGCGAGAACCGCACACT
>NW_011471525.1:0-591 GCF_000754665.1 Bison bison bison
CCTGGTTTACCTAGGTTCAACCTATGGACCTCAACGAAATGGTGCCTCTGGAAAGCCTTCCCTGACACCCAGGTTTTGTGGTGAGGGAAGAAGCCCCTCTATAGGTTCTCAAAGGATCTGCCTGTGATGTATCATTAGAGTCGTCTCAGTGAAAGCAGGAACTCTGTGTCTTCTTCTCTCCGCCTTCTATTCCTGAAACTTCTACATGCCTCCTAGCTCATCGTAGGTGCTCAGTATTTACTTAGTGTGTGAAAGACAGAAAAGCTCTTGGAAGCCTCAAGGGGTCACTTGGCTCGGCACTTTTGATCTCTTTGTATATTTGGCGATTCAATTCTTTCCTTTCCTGGGTTGATGGGTACACTATATTCGAGGCACCATCTAAGGCATGAAGACATATCCATACATAGAGGGTCTTGCTTTCAAGGAACTCGTACAGCAGATTTCTACAAGTTAGGGCTTTTCAAATGCTCTAGAAGCATGTGAACGTTCAGTAGGCTCCATTTTCATTTCAAAGAAAGATCGTTTGACTTCCATAGCAAAGGTGGAGACCTTCCAACGTTGAGTCCAATACTTATACCTTGACCATTTCAG
>NW_011471526.1:0-522 GCF_000754665.1 Bison bison bison
GGCACCACTTCCTCTGAGCCCTGTCTACCCTCTTGATCTCGAAAGGAGGGTAGACTCCACTGCTTTGTCTCGAAGGGGTTCCCGACGTTCCGGTCGTACCTCAGGATGAGGCCGGACTCACGACGACATTCCAGACGTGGCCTCGTGGGTGCTTCCACATTGCGAAGCACCCCGATTTCCCGGTCCCCTCTTGATAAGAACCCGATGCCCAGACACCTATTCGAACTCCACCCTGGGAATGAAGTCAACACGAAGGGGCAGTGACTCGCCCGTGCATCGTCCGGAAAAACCACCAGGTTCCAAATACAGCTAGACATGTTGCCTCTCTCCCCGGGGACACCTCGAGGGGCAACCTGATTTCCATGCCTCAACCCAAGACGAGGCCTGACTCTCCTGTCCCAAGTCTGCAGGGACCCTGCGATCGGAGTCTGAAATCAGAGGAACCCTGAGGTTCCTGCATCAACTGGAGATGAGGCCCTTTTCCAATGCACCAAACCCAGTGGAGTCCCGAGAGGCCCCTCT
>NW_011471527.1:0-522 GCF_000754665.1 Bison bison bison
TGGGCTGCTAAGACCCACTCGAGAAGGTGTCTAGGGTGAGGCACCTTTCGCTATTCGAGAGGGCGCCTGCGGCCTACGTAAGTGGTGCAAACTTCTTGTCTTGAAGTTTTATTGGTCTCCTCCGTAAACCAAGCTACTCAGTCTCTTTTCTCCACCGAATTTTCCTACTGAGCTCTCCTCATACTATTATTCTTGACATCTCTGATTAGCATATAAATAGTCGCCTAGGCCATCTCTCCTTCGAATACCCTGGATCAGTTGGGGCTGGTCCCCGGCAGGTGGAGACCGAACAGGGACCTCAGGAGGCAATACTCAAAGAGCTGAGCAGACACGAACCACACAATCAGCAGCAATAAGCATGGAGCTCAGCAGTGACGAATCATGCTGCTCAACTGGCAATAATCAAGCACGTGACCAGGCAGGAATCACGCAGCTCAGCTGGCAATTGTCAAGCAGATGAGCCGACAGGAATCACGCAGCTCAGATGGCAATTGTCATGCAGATGAGCCGGCAGGAATCACG
>NW_011471528.1:0-606 GCF_000754665.1 Bison bison bison
CAGCAACAATATCAACGGTAATGCCGGTGAACAACGCGTATTCCTGGAATCCACTCCGTTGGCTACTGACTGTGTGTGCTGGTGGTCTGGAACCTAGACCTGGAAGCTTTCTGGATGACTGCAAATGACACCAAAGTCTGAGGACGATGGAAGATCTTCACATTTCTGCAAGAGCCACACACCTCCAGAAGGAACCACAAGACTTGCCTGAAATGGCCAAGGTATAAGTATTGGACTCAACGTTGGAAGGTCTCCACCTTTGCTATGGAAGTCAAACGATCTTTCTTTGAAATGAAAATGGAGCCTACTGAACGTTCACATTCTTCTAGAGCATTTGAAAAGCCCTAACTTGTAGAAATCTGCTGTACGAGTTCCTTGAAAGCAAGACCCTCTATGTATGGATATGTCTTCATGCCTTAGGTAGTGCCTCGAATATAGTGTACCCATCAACCCAGGAAAGGAAAGAATTGAATCGCCAAATATACAAAGAGATCAAAAGTGCCGAGCCAAGTGACCCCTTGAGGCTTCCAAGAGCTTTTCTGTCTTTCGCACACTAAGTAAATACTGAGCACCTACGATGAGCTAGGAGGCATGTAATAAGTTTCA
>NW_011471529.1:0-509 GCF_000754665.1 Bison bison bison
TGTTCCTGTCCCTCTTCTTCTTCTTCCTTCCTCTCGTCGTCGTCCCTCCTGCCTCTCGCTCCCTCCCTCCACCTTCACAGGACAGAGTGCCTTTAGATGAGTCTGCCTGTTGTAAATACACCCTGGACATGATGATTGCCACAGTCTGACCTGTCGCGCCTGTAACCTGGGGTGCGGGGGTTGTCAAACGTCCTTGGTACGCTAGGGATAGCTTTCTCTGTGGAAGGTGGAAGCCTCCCTTCCGTCCCTCACTGAAGACAGGCAAACCGACCACAACTCAAAGCAATGGTGTTTGCCACGTGGGGCATACCTTCCATGGTCTTTACTGATGGACACGCTTCACCCAAAGCTCTTGCAAAGTTCTTCAGAACTGTCAGTCTTCCAGTCACCCGCCACCATCAGGCGAGGTGTAGAGAACCGATGGATAAACTGGAGGAATGACTTCTTCCATGGGGTTGGATGAACTGAGGAACAGGAGGCTGAAGTGGATGCCTGACTTCTTGAGGAAA
>NW_011471530.1:0-612 GCF_000754665.1 Bison bison bison
ACGTGGCTGAGCATGCACTGATCATGTGCCGGGAGCCGGGAGGCATTCCACTCTGGCAAAGGTCATGAGGAAGGAGGCTCGGCATACGCAAATGCGGGATCGAGCCTCAGGAGTCCACCCGGATATTCTCGACCATCTCTCCCTCAAAAAAACAGAGTCTGCTTACTGTATGCTTTGTGCTCTCACCTCTGATTTCACTGGGGGCTGTCCCCCACCACCATCTCGCTCTCTCTGTCAAAGAGTTAACTTACAGCTCCAATTCTTAAATTTCCTTGTCATTCTTCCCTTGAACTTCCAGCTGAGTCTCCATTTGGAGCGCGGAATCCACCACGCTTACTAATTATGCCTGGGCTGCTAGGACCCACTCGAGGAGTTGTCTAGGGTGAGGCACCTTCCGCCATTCGCGAGGGCTCCTGCGGCCTACGTAAGTGGTGCAAACTTCTTGTCTTGAAGTTTGATTGCTCTCCCGCGTAAACCAAGCTACTCAGTCTCTTTTCTCCACCGAATTTTCCTACTGATCTCTCCTCATACTATTATTCTTGACATCTCTCATTAGCATATAAATAGTCACCTAGGCCATCTCTCCTTCGAATACCCTGGATCAGCTGGGCT
>NW_011471531.1:0-503 GCF_000754665.1 Bison bison bison
AGTGCTGAATTCAATGTGCCAGCAAATTTGGAAAATTCAGCAGTGGCAACAAGACTGGAAAAGGTCAGTTGTTCCAGTATATGTATTTTAGAGCTTGTTCTCTGTAGTGGTGAAATGTGTCCCACAAAGTGTTAGACAGGACTGAAGCAAACTAGTGCAAAATGTTGCAAGTATTTTTTTTGTTTGTTTTGTTTTCACCTGTGGCAGCTTTTCTCCAGTGAGAGTTAATTGTGAAAGTGGAGCAGGTGCTTGGCTTTCAAGGACCCTGGTGGTGCCAAGTGTACAGGGTTCAGGGACACAGAACTGACTAGACCACATGAGTTATGTCCCTATCAGAGTTCTTTTTTTGAGTCTTCTTGTAGCTGGCGATCAGAAGGCCTCTTTTGCCAGTCTTTCTCCCTAGTTCCACCCATTGAGGCACTTAGAAGGCTTCATTGCCTGGAATCCTTCCCTGTTGTTCAATGTGTCAGCACATAGAGATACCTCCGTGGCTGGGGTCCTAC
>NW_011471532.1:0-511 GCF_000754665.1 Bison bison bison
AACACAAGAGCCATCCCGAATCCCCCGTCGTAACTCGAGAACCCCGCCGCAACTCGAGAAAAACCACGTGGTTCCCCCGTCATCGCAAGATGAAGCCCTTCCCGCTACAGCGTCTCAGGAGAAGTCCCACGTTAGGAATTGGAGGTCGAAACGGTACTTGGCACCCTTGATGCGCCCCCACAAAGTTCCCCGGCATCCCGGTCTCCCTGGAGAGGAACACCGAGGTTTTCCGGCACCACTTCCTCTGAGCCCCTTCTACCCTCCTGATCTCCACAGGAGGGTCGACTCCCCTGCTTTGTCTGGAAGGGGTTCCCGACCTTCCGGTCGCACCTCAGGATGAGGCCGGTCTCACGACGACATTCCAGACGTGGCCTCGCGGGTGCTTCCACATTGCGAAGCACCCCGATTTCCCGGTCCCCTCCAGATAAGAAGCCGATGCCCGGACACCTCTCCGAACTCCACCCTGTGAATGAAGTCAACACGAAGGGGCAGTGACTCGCCCGTGCATCCT
>NW_011471533.1:0-763 GCF_000754665.1 Bison bison bison
CTCATGTGCTTGATAATCACCAGCTGGGCCGCAGGATTCATGCCTGCTCATCTGCTTGATAATCACCAGCTGGGCCGCAGGATTCATGCCTGCTCAGCTGCCTGATAATCACCAGCTGGGCCGCAGGATTCATTCCTGCTGAGGCACATGATCCGTGCGGGAGAGCTACCTGATCAGCACATGAGCAGTCACATGATCAGCGCCTCTCAGTCACCTGATCACTGCATGACAGGCACGTGATCAGTGCCTGCTGAGTTACGTGATTAGCACCTGCTCATCTGCTTGAAAATCGCCAGCTGGGCCGCAGGATTCATGCCTTCTCAGGCGCCTGATAATCGCCAGCAGGGCCGCAGGATTCATGCCTTCTCAGGCGCCTGATAATCGCGAGCTGGGCCGCAGGATTCATGCCTTCTCAGGCCCCTGATAATCACCAGCTGGGCCGCAGGATTCATGCCTGCTCATCTGCTTGATAATCACCAGCTGGGCCGCAGGATTCATGCCTGCTCATGTCCTTCATAATCACCAGCTGGTCCGCAGGATTCATGCCTGCTCATCTCCTTCATAATCGCCAGCTGGGCCACAGGATTCTTGCCTGCTCATCTGATTGATAATCGCCAGCTAGGCCAGAGGATTCATGCCTGCTCAGGCGCCTGTTAATCGCCAGCTGGGCCGCAGGATTCATGCCTTCTCAGCTGCTTGATAGTCACCAGCTTGGCCACAGGATTCAAGCCTGCTCATGTGCTTGATAATCACCAGCTGGGCC
>NW_011471534.1:0-549 GCF_000754665.1 Bison bison bison
CAGGCGCCCTCTCGAATAGCAGAAGGTGCCTCACCCTAGACACCTTCTCGAGTGGGTCTTAGCAGCCCAGGCATAATTAGTAAGTGTGGTGGGTTCCGAGCTCCAGATGGAGACTCAGCTGGAAGTTAAAGGGAAGAACGAAAAGTAACTTTATGAATTGGAGCTGTAATTTAACCCTTTGACAGAGAGAGCGAGATGGTGGTGGGGGACAGCCCCCAGTGAAATCAGAGGTGAGAGCACAAAGCAATACAGTAGGCAGACTCTGGTTTTTATCGGGGGGAGATGCTCGAGAATATCCGGGTGTTCTCCTGAGGCTGGATCCTCCATTTGCTTATGCCGAGCCTCCTTCCTCATGACCTCTGTCCAGAGTGGAATGCCTCCCGGCTCTCGGCACATGATCAGTGCATGCTCAGTCACGATTTCACTGCACTGACAGCCACGTGATCACTGAGGGCACAGTTACGTGATCAGCGCCTCTCAGTCAGGTGATCACCGTATGATAAACAGGTGATCAGCGCCTCTCAGTCAGGTGATCACCGTATGATAAAC
>NW_011471535.1:0-554 GCF_000754665.1 Bison bison bison
CTTAGATGTCCGGGGCTGCACGCGCGCTACACTGACTGGCTCAGCGTGTGCCTACCCGTACGCCGGCAGGCGCGGGTAACCCGTTGAACCCCATTCGTGATGGGGATCGGGGATTGCAATTATTCCCCATGAACGAGGAATTCCCAGTAAGTGCGGGTCATAAGCTTGCGTTGATTAAGTCCCTGCCCTTTGTACACACCGCCCGTCGCTACTACCGATTGGATGGTTTAGTGAGGGCCCTCGGATCGGCCCCGCCGGGGTCGGGCCCACGGCCCAGGCGGAGCGCTGAGAAGACGGTCGAACTTGACTATCTAGAGGAAGTAAAAGTCGTAACAAGGTTTCCGTAGGTGAACCTGCGGAAGGATCATTAACGCGGTCGGTTCCGAGAGCGGCGCGGGGGCCTCGCCCCGCCCCGCGCCCGGCTCGCGAGCCTCTCCTCCGCCCGTGCGGCGCGGGATGGGACCCGGGAGGAGGGGAGAGGGGGGGAGAGCGAGACGCGTCCGGAGGGCGCCCCGCCCCCCCCCCCCACGGGCGGTCGGGGGCCGGTTGGGGGC
>NW_011471536.1:0-515 GCF_000754665.1 Bison bison bison
GGAATTCCATCACCTCCACTAGCTTTGTTTGTAGTAATGCATCCTAAGGCCCACTTGACTTTGCACTCCAGGATGTCTGGCTCTAGGTGAGCAATCACACTATCATCGTTATCTGGGTCATGAAGATCTTTTTTGTACAGTTCTGTGTCTTGCCACCTCTTCTTAATATCTTCTGCTTCTGTTAGGTCCATACCATTTCTGTCCTTTATTGAGCCCATCTTTGCATGAAATGTTCCCTTGGTATCTCTTATTTTCTTGAAGAGATCTCTAGTCTTCCCCGTTCTATTGTTTTCCTCCATTTCTTAGCACTGATCACTAAAGAAGGCTTGCTTATCTCTTCTTGCTATTCTTTGGAACTCTGCATTCAAATGGGTATGTGTTTCCTTTCCTCCTTTTCTTTTGGCTTCTCTTCTTTTCATAGCTATTTGTAAGGCCTCCTCAGACAGCCATTTTGCTTTTTTGGCTATTCTTTTTCTTGGGGATGGTCTTGATCACTGCCTCCTGTACAATGTCAT
>NW_011471537.1:0-614 GCF_000754665.1 Bison bison bison
CATATAAATAGGTATATCTGGTGTCACTTCAGACGTGTCCAACTCTGTGTGACCCCACAGACGGCAGCCCACCAGGCTCCTCTGTCCCAGGATTCTCCAGGCAAGAACATTCGAGTGGGTTGCTATGTCCTTCTCCAATGCATGAAAGTGAAAAGTGAAAGGGAAGTCACTCAGTTGTACCGATCTATTTGTGACACCATGGACTGCAGCCTACCAGGCTCCTCCATCCATGGGATTGGCCAGGCAAGAGTAATGGAGTGGGGTGCCGTCACCTTCTCATATATACATAAATATATATATATATATATTTTTCTATATCTGAGTATTTTTTCATTAAACCTGGGCAAACTTTTGAAAATTGGTAGGTATTTATTAAAAGGAGAGAGGGGAGTGGTATAAAAGAGTCCTTATATGTTAGATGTAGCCAATAAAACATATTTTGAAGTATTTCCACTTACATATATTCAATAAGTGAGTAGAGTCTTGAGTCATTCTGCATTTGGGTTTTAATTTTTCCATGTTGTTATACCTAATGGGAATTAAAAGTCAATGTAATTTTTTTATACCCAAACTCATACACACATGGGTATGTATGTGGATATGTCAAAATAAAA
>NW_011471538.1:0-663 GCF_000754665.1 Bison bison bison
CCTGCCGGCTCATCTGCATGACAATTGCCATCTGAGCTGCGTGATTCCTGTCGGCTCATCTGCTTGCAAATTGCCAGCTGAGCTGCGTGATTCCTGCCTGGTCACGTGCTTGATTATTGCCAGTTGAGCTGCATGATTCGTCACTGCTGTGCTCCATGCTTATTGCCTGCTGATTGCGTGGTTCGTGTCTGCTCAGCTCTTTGAGTATTGCCTCCTGAGGTCCCTGTTCGGTCGCCACCTGCCGGGGACCAGCCCCAACTGATCCAGGGTATTCGAAGGAGAGATGGCCTAGGCGACTATTTATATGCTAATCACAGATGTCAAGAATAATAGTATGAGGAGAACTCAGTAGGAAAATTCAGTGGAGAAAAGAGACTTAGTAGCTTGGTTTACGCGGAAGACCAACCAAACTTCAAGACAAAAAGTTTGCACCACTTACGTAGGCCGCAGGCGCCCTCTTGGATAGCGAAAGGTGCCTCACCCTAGACAGCTTCTCGAGTGGGTCTTAGCAGCCCAGGCATAATTAGTAAGCCTGGTGGGTTCCATGCTCCAGATGGAGACTCAGCTGGAAGTTAAAGGGAAGAATGACAAGGAACTTTAGGAATTGGAGCTGTAAGTTAACTCTTTGACAGAGAGAGCGAGATGGTGGTGGGGGACAGCCCC
>NW_011471539.1:0-620 GCF_000754665.1 Bison bison bison
AATACAGTAGGCAGACTCTGTTTTTTTGGGGGGAGATGCTCGAGAATATCCGGGTGGACTCCTGAGGCTCGATCCCGCATTTGCGTATGCCGAGCCTCCTTCCTCATGACCTTTGCCAGAGTGGAATGCCTCCCTGGCTCCCGGCACATGATCAGTGCATGCTCAGTCACGATATCAGTGCCTGCTCAGCCCAGTGATCACTGACGGCACAGTCACGTGATCAGCGCCTCTCAGTCACGTGATCACCGTATGATAAACACGTGATCAGTGAACGCCAGCCAGTGATCACTGCATGCGCAGTCAGGTGGTCAGTTCCTGATCAGCCACCTGATCAGTGCGTGCACAGTCCCCCTGATCAGCGCCTGTCAGTCACTGATCACTGCCTGATAAAACACGTGATCAGTGCCCCGAACAGCCACGTCATCAGTGCATGCGCAGTCACGTGATCAGTGCATGATAGCCACGTGATGAGTGCGTGCACAGTCCCATGATCAGCGCCTGTCAGTCACTGATCATTGCCTGATAAACACGTGATCAGTGCATGACTGAGCCATGTGATCAGTGCCCGATCAGCCACGTCATCAGTGCATGCGCAGTCACGTCATCAGTGCATGCTAGCC
>NW_011471540.1:0-503 GCF_000754665.1 Bison bison bison
AAAAACAATTCAGCATAATATAGTCAAAGTCTTGGAATAAATGGAGCTACAGATAAATAGACTTTAGACATGTATTGAGAAGATCAAAGGGGTGTTTTAAAGGACCTAGAAGAGTAATGAATAGTCAATCAATAATGAACAATGCAATAACTGAGATAGAAATCACTCTGTACACAAAAACAGTAGAGTAACTGAAGCAGAAGAAGGACTAAGTGAGCTGGAAGATAGAATGTTGGAAATAAATGAAGCAGAACAGGAAAAAAAAAATAGAGAAATGAAGACAGCCTCAGAGACTTCTGGGACAATGTTAAATGCCCCCACATTTAAATCATAGGTTTCTTGGAGAAAGAAGACAAAAGGAAAGGGCATGAGAAAATATTTGAGGAGAAAATAGCTAAAAACTTCCCTGAAATAGGAAAGGGAATAGACATCTAAGATGAAAAACCCCCAGAGTGTTCCACAGGGATAAATCCAAGACAAAACATATACAAAATACACATTAA